>NC_053449.1:29670619-29775730 GCF_007990345.1 Gossypium hirsutum
TTTAAACCAATTTTTTTTCTTTGTTCAGCCTACCTTACACCTGACATTATCCCTTATAACCCATTTTGAAACCGACCCTCAAGCAGCAAATTAAGTCTATCGAGACAAATCACGAAATTGAGAGAAGAGGTCGAGTGGTAAAAGGCAAGAGTGAAATACATCAAAAGAAAAAGCCAAAAATTGAGTCTAAACACGAGTGCGAGTGAAAATCATTATTTCTTTGTGAGAGATTGGTGAGGATTTTGAATTGGTGAGGTTCATTTACTATTTATTCTATCTTTCGATTTTCGAACATTTTCTTGAATCATGTCTCAAGAAGAATTCTCTACCGATGAATTTCAATACTTGGTGAACGAGATGGGCCGAATATTGGATGAAAAACTAAGCCCATTAAAAAGACGTTTGGACCGAGTGGAGGAAAAAGCCCGACGGAAGCAAACTCCACCGAGTCGAGAAATAGAGTCAAGTTCATCACGACGATATTATTCGAGAAGGGACACTTATCAAGACTCCTATTCAACAAGGCCTTCGAGACCGCGAGAAGAAAACTTCGAGTCAAAAATCACTCGAGATGAGCAAGAAAGGACGAGCTATTCCTCGTATGCTTCAAAGAAGTCCTTCCCAAAGGATTGTTCCCGAAGAAATGGACGAGAAGTTTATGAAAATATTTTCTCTTTCTTTGAGCCAAATGATTATCTCTTTGATTCTTTCGTGTCATCCGCACATTGTAATGAAAAAGAAAAAGAAATCAAAATAGTGAGAGAAAAAGAAAATGAAGAAAAGAAAATTGAAAAAGAAATTGAGATTGGGAAAAAAATTGAAAAAGAAAAAGATGTTGAAGAAGAAATGAGAGAAAATGAAGATAGTGAGCGAGAACAAGAAAAAGAGAACGAAATTTTAACTAACCTCCGTGATGTTTGTTTTTGTTTTGTTCCTTCTTTTCAGGTTCTGACAAATCTCTGTGACGAATATCAACTTCAATATCTTCCTAACAAGCGACGTTTTTGCATGACCGAAAAAGGTAAGGATGAAGTTGAAATCGAACCACACAAGCTTGAAGGTAAGCGAGGTAAGGAATTTTTAAAAACCGAGTCATGGCCACCAAGTTTGAAAGTTGTTGAAAATGACTTTGTTTTAAAAAAATTCTCTTATTTTCATTCAATTAATTGCTATTCTTTGAATGTGGTTGATGTTATTCGGTACGAACGACAAACTAAAGATTTGGTTTTGCATGATGTCGGGTTTTCACGAAAAGCGATTCAATTTTTCAAATATGATAATTTTGTGCATCCATTATTGTCATGTGACAAATCCATGAATTTGTGCAAGTTTGATTTGATGAATATAAAGAGATTTTAATGTTTGTATCTATGGACACGAAAACCTTTTTGGTTTGACATGTTTGATTTACTAAAACACTTTGGCGTAAGTAATCAAACTCGTGTGTTCAAACCTTGAATTTATCGTTTTAGGTTGATATGTCCAGAACTCAAGCATCCTAAATTTTATGCGACAAATTTATGTCTGTTTGATGTTTGGCCTCTGAAATTTAAAGACTCTGTTTATAATTTAAAATTGTTCTTTGATCATTTTATGTGGCTGTACATGAAATTCATTTTTCATTTCGAAAAGGTAAGATCAACTCATGTTTTTGAACCTGGTATCGTTACATATGTTCAATATGTGAATAGTGTTTTAGCCTGTTCCTTTGAGTTCAACGTCTATGGAGACATTACCCTCTTTCAGCATTATGAACCCAACACTTCGAAAAGTGCAAGTTGCCTTTGTGTTTACCCTTCGTTTCAGGTTTTTCAAGGATTGTGTAATGAGCTTCGACTTCAATACCTTCTCAAGGAGAAAAGGTTCACTTTGATTGAAAAAGGTAAAATTGATTCTCAATTTTCCACTCCTAAAGGTGAATCAGGTATGAATTCTGATGTTATGCGACCATCTTTTCTTAAGTCGAATGTAACTAAAATTTCTGAAGACACCTTGATTGCTGAAAATCACTTGAATCCTGTTGTGGTTAATTATTTGATTTTGGTTGATGATGATAAATCCATTTTGAGTAATGATAAGACGATTTTTCTCTTTGGAAAATGTGATGAATTCATTGTTGAGAACAAAACCAAACGACAATTGCGAGTGCCAAACATGCGAAATCATGAATCATATGAAACTTTTCATTTGTGTGTTTGTGATGAAGATTTAAATTTCATGTCTCCTTACTTGCATTCCATTTACTTGAACAATGACTTGTGGAAGCAAATTGAAAAGTTCGAATGCTTGAAAACATATTTGTTTTCGTCTCGACCATTTGATGAGTTATGGATATGGAAGGAGTTTTGTTCATGTGATTTTAAGAATGATGTTTTAAAACTGCCTTTTTACATGACTCATACTTGTCTTGATACGACTATGCATGATCCACATATTTGTTTTGATCGTTTCTTGATGATTAATGGTTGTCTATTTTCATTGATTCATTTGCCATCTTTAATGTCGAATATTGTAAGTTCTTTTGCAATGGCTTATGAACGACTAATTGTTCCATTCATTCAAGGAGAGTTGCATAAGACGGATTATTTTCTGGAGAATAAACAGCTCGACTTGAGGACAAGTCATTTTGAAGAAGGGGGGGATGATGTGACCACGCCCCAAGCCCCATCAAGTCCTCGTCTTGATTCCCTCGAGCTTCCAAAGGGACCAATGAACCGAGCTAGGTCCAAGCGATTTCATGAACTTGTTTCAGCTTTATTGTTCAAGTTTTGGAAGGAGAATCAGCTCGTTGAAGATGGGGAAGCTCGATCCAACTCCTTGAAGAAACCATGCACCTTAGTGTAAGCTAATTTCAACTCAATTCCAGCTCCCTTAGCTCAATTCCACCTATTTGAGCTTAATTTAGCTTCTTTCCAGCTCGTTAATTTTATTATTTGAATAATTTGAGTGATAGTTTTATTTTAATTATTTTTACTACAGCTCATAACCGAATTTTCTAGCTCAATTTAGCTCATCAAGAATTTCAACTATCATTGAGCTAGCCAAATTTATTATTAATTATATTTTATTTATGTCTTTATTTTAATTTGTTAAATATGTCTTGATATTATTTAATTTAAGCTGAATGTACCTTGAATCTAATTTGTTTATATCTTTTGTAGGTACATCCACATGTGGGAACACAATTAATGAGGATTCATGAACATTTCTGGTTCAATGTATGTTCGGGTACATGCATGACTACCTACAACGAATGGTTGCCTTAAAGATGATGCATGAATGATTTAATACAATGAATGGAAGAATGCATGAATATTCACTTACATGCATCGGTTGCTGTCCATTGATCTCCTAAGTACCTATTCGACCAAAAGGCATCTATTGGAGTGTCCATTCACACCTTGGCCGAACCTAGACATGTCCATTGCTCTCCCATACATTCACCAAGCCTTCAAGTTCATTTCCTTAGCCATGAAGCTGCCCATTGAAGTACCATTCAGCCGAATTTGGACATAGCCTTTAAAGATACATTTCTAGATTAGTTTAATTCAATTAAAGCCGAATTTACTTAGTCTATTTGGCTATCTAATGTAATCTATAAATAGTTCTTTTCTCTTTGTAAAAAGGTTAGACATTTCTGATTATTAAACTTATTGTGAGGTTACCTCCAATCCGATTTCGTTTGAGTCTCGTCTGACTTATCTAGCTCGCTAGTGGCGTCAACCCGACTTTTTGAACTTATCACCATCCTGGTGTGGCGTTCATCCACCTTTTTATACCTTTGGTTCCTACCTCTCTATAGGTAACGGGTCAAGGTCCATCTTCGACAATCCATTTAATCCACCTTGAGCAATATAAGTCCCGGGGCAATACTTTACATAGTATTGAATCGTTCTTCGCTTGAGTTCAATTTCCATTCCATTTTATCTATCTACTTAAACTTTATTTTCTTTGTTAAATCGAACCATCCATTCTCCAAACCAAGCCATTTTTGAACTCTTTTAATTACTTCCGCTTAAAATAACTCCATAAAGTTATCTCCATTCGACATCAACCAATACTTCTCGTCGACGATCGGGCAACTTAAGTGAACTCGACTCCATCAACCGAGCCGGATCACATCAGGTAGGAGATGGATCACGAGCCCAAATTCTTGAAGGCGAGGCCCAATAACCAAATTCCAGCCCAATCAAGAAATTCCTTCATACTTAGTTGAAAATCAGGCCAAAATGTCAAAGGGCCCAATTTGTAAACATTTTACTTGTTTAATTTAATTTTTTAAACTTTAGGAACATTACATGTAAAATTCGGCCCAAAACAGCTCATATGAGTGCATGGCCGAATTTTCCCTTTTTATTTTATTAATTAGGTTTAATTTTTATTAGTTACTTGTGAGATTAGGATTAGTTGAGCCCTATTTAAAGGCATGGCCGGCCACCCCTTGTACACCAAGATTTCTCTCTTGAGTTTTCTTTAGAAGTTGTTTTAACAATCTTTTGATTGTGGGAGCCATCTTCAACCTTCTTCTTGCCATCGATATTCTTTGGAGGGGAGATTAGAGCCGTTTGAAGAGATTTGTGAGATCTTTCGAGATTTCAAGGATCTTTAGGACTTTTCTTTATTTCTTGCTGTTTCGTTTTATTTCTTTATTCCTACTTGTGCCGATTCTTTATCTCATTTGTTTGCTTTTCTTCTTGTGTTTTTCCAGCCATATTCAACTCAAAGAATCGAATTAAATCATCATTCATTAGCAGCAAAGAGTCGTTCTCAAAAATCCCCAATTCCTAGTGTTTGGCCTATTGGACCTCTTTCAATTTGGGGATCAATTGATTGATGGAAATTAGGCATTCTTGGACGAATCAATCCCTTGGCAGATTCGCATCCTTTCCATACTTTCAATTCCGTTTGATTCGCTTATTCTATTTCTTTGTTTCTTGCTGCTCTTTTAATTGAATTTGGGGAATTTCAATCCAATTCTGATTTGCTTTTTAATCTTGTTCTTTGTTTTGATTTCAAATCTGATTCGTCTAGAGCTTTCATAGGAGTTTCTCGTGACTTGGCAACTCGATCTTGGTCCGCGCGCAACCCCCGTATCATTTGGTATTAGATTTTGGGCGTTTTGGGTGTTCTTGGTTGATTTCTAAACTGATCTCAATTTTTTAAAGCAAAAACAACAGTTTTACCCAGAAAAATTGTTCGAAAAAAATTCATTTAAGTGGGTAAACGTTTTCCAATTGATCTGAAATTTTACATACATATTTTTGGCACTGTGATTGAATATAAAAAAATTAATCCCGCAAAAAAATCAGTCAAAAAAGTCAAAAAATAAAAAAAAAGATGAAATTCAATAAAAATTTAAAAAAAGATTCAGCGGGTTGAATTTGGTGCCCAAAATTTCCAGATAAAAAATTAAATATTTAAGGACATTCCATATTTAATTTCATGATTTTTTTAGATCGGGAACACCTCGAACGAAGTTGTCAAGTTAGTCCGCAGTTTTTCGGGTTTTCTATTTTCAGCAATTTTTATTGATTCTTAGCTGTAGGTTTTCATTTGTTTGCCTTTATTCTTCCTTTACGTTATCTAACACCTTCTTGTTTCTTGTGTTAGTAGGATTTAAACGTGTGCACAACTTCTTCCTCGGTGCAACACGAATCAATTGGTGTCTCGTCAGTTTTTGGCATCCTAGTGCAAATTAGGATTCTTTGGTAGATCGGTTCATCCACTCTCTAATTGGTTGATATAAACTCTGATAAAGAACTCACATGATTGAATTCTACCTCATTGAGAATTTGAATTTTCTTTTTGAGTGATTAACGGTGAGGTTTGCTAACTTTTATTTTTGAGTGTTGAGTATTTATTTTGAAGGTATTTCAAAAAAAAAGACGAAAAAAATAAGATGGTAGTCCGCCGAACCCTTAATAGCCAAATGGGAGACGATTTTGATAACCAAAGGACCAATATTTTCCATTCTAGGTGTTTTATAAAAGGTAACTTATATTCACTTATTATTGATAGTGGGAGTTGTTCGAATCTAGTTAGCAGTTATTTGGTGGATTCCTTAAAGTTACCTTGTATCGAGCACCCTAAGCCGTATCACCTTCAGTGGCTTAATGAATGCTCAGAAGTTAAAGTTACAAAATAGTCCTTGATCACTTTTAAGCTCGGGAATTACGAAGATGAGGTATGGTGTGATGTGGTCCCAATGTATGCGACACACTTGCTCCTTGGACGACCTTGGCAATTTGATCGTGATGCTACACACCAAGGCAAGCTCAATAGGTACTCTCTTGTGTTTAAAGGCCGAAAATTCACTTTTGCTCCTTTAGATCCCAATGATGTATATAAGGATCAATTAAAAATGATGAAATTTTGTGAGGGGGTAAGGGAGAAAGGACAAATACAAAAGACAGAGAGAAAAGAGGCTAGTAGTAAAAAAAGTCAAAATCTAAATAGCCCAAAGGTGAGTGAATCCGCAAGTGGTAAAATGAGAGTGAAAAATTTGATGACAACAAAAAAAGATGTGCGGAGAGCCCTACTCAATAAACAGCCTTGTATCCTTGTGACGTTTAGGCAAAACTATTTATCTTTATCTAACATTAATGAAAATTTTCCTAGTGTGTTTCAATGTTTTTTGCAGGATTATGAGGATGTTTTTAGTAAGACCCCTAAAGGTTTACCACCTTTACGTGGGATAAAACACTTCCATTGGCCACATACGAAAGATAACTTTCAACTTCAATACCTTTCCGATGAAAGACGCTTTCATACGATCAACATAGGCAAGGTTGAAGATGAAATCACACTCCATGAGCCTGAAGGTAAGCGAGGTAAGGAATTTTTAGCAACTGAGTCCCGTGCAGATTTGAAAATTATTGATAAAACTTTTGGTGACTTAGTTCTTAAAGGATCCCTTCATTTTGATATGATTAATTGTTATTCTTTGATTATGGTTGATAAAGTCATTACGAAAGGAAGCGTGAGTTGTTGTTCTCTTGATTTGCCTTATGTAAAATCCTCGAATTTGTGCAAATCTGTTGTGGTGAATAAGGTTAACTCAACAACGGAGCTTCGAATACACTATGCCCCCGATGAGCGAAGGTTTGTTTTAAATGAAAAAGGTAAAATCGACCCTTATTCTTCTGCTTATCAAGGTAAGATGCTTGAAACCTTTGAAACACTTTTGTACTCCTCGGATAGTGATAAAGATCGTGTTGATGAACACTTAGATCGAAACGTGCTTGACTGTCCTATTTTATTTATTGATGATCTATCTGTTTTGATGGTTGATAAAAAGATTCTTGTTTTTGATAATGCATGTGTGAGTGAATCTATAGACCGTCGATTAATGCATGGTATGATTATGCAACTCTGTGAACCATGTGAATCTTTTCAAATACCTACTTGTGACGATTATGTTTACCATTTGATTTATTACTCGCAATTTATTCATGGTTTGTGGGAACAATTTGAGACGACTGAATGCCTTAAAACATGTCCATCTTTGTTTTGAATATTTGACGAGGCAGTGGCGAGTAAATTAGATTGTTTGCATGGTAATCTGAATCTGTCCATTCACATGCGTTATACCTGTTCTGTTATGCTTATGATTGGACTACAAGCTTGTTTCCATTGCTATTTACTATCTCATGGCTATTCTTTTCAGTGGACTCAATTGCCATTAGTCCCGTTCGATAGAGGAAAGTCGAGTTCATTTGATTTTTCAGATTCGAGGACGAATCTTTTTGAGGAAGGGGGGAATGATACGAGTCACAAAGGCCCAACCCAAGCTCAAGAAGGTGATGGGCTCAAATCAAGAAAATCAAGATTCACTTTCTTATTTTCAAGAAAGTCAAGAAACCGAATCTTGGCCCAAATTTGTTGTTTGGAGCGATTTCAAGAATCAAGAAAATCAAGATTTCAAATCTTGGAAATCTTGGTCCAAGAAACCGAATCTTGCAGCCAAAGCGCATTGGATCTCCGTTACGAGCATCAACGACCCAATTTTGGTAGAAGATGGATCACGAGCCCAAATTCTTGAAGGCGAGGCCCAATAACCAAATTCCAGTCCAATCAAGAAATTCCTTCATACTTAGTTGAAAATCAGGCCAAAATGTCAAAGTGATACGACCCTGGCCAAGGATGCCCTTGATTTCAGCTTGAATTCAGCTCCTCAAGCTCCATTTAGCTTGGTTCAGCTCACCGAATTTTATTTTAGCTCACATGAGCTTAATTCAGCTCGTTTGAGCTTGGTTTAAATTCAATTCAGCTCATTATTAGCTCTTTAGCTAAATTAATTTTATTTGCTGGAATAAATTAATTATTTAAGTTAATTAGTTAATTTAGTTACAGCTCTTAATTACTTGTCAGCTTATTACATGTTATAATTATGTTGTGTTAGCCGAATTTGATTAGGTGGCTGGATTATATTTAATTTGTCTTAATACCATTTAGTTCAGCCGAATATACATTTGCACTTAATTTAGTTCATGTTTTTTCTTGTAGGATGGCTGAATGCATGAAGGAGCATTAAAGTCCAAGTGCATGAATGGTTCAATACAATGTATGGGAGTATACATGAATGGCTGAATACATGAATGGTTGGATTCATGGATATGGCTCATTTTATGATAATTCAAGGTGTTTATTCAGCCAAGAAGAGCAACTAAATTCATTCTCCAAAAGCTGGCCGATGCACTTCCCAAAACAGCACCTATGCGTTCACATTTGGAGTTCACACCAAGGACCATTTGGCTGATCATTGTTCACACTTCCAAAGACTTTTCCAACTCCTTTTTCACACCTTCAAGGCTATTCACGTTCACCTTTAATGCTGGTCTCTTTTCAGCCAAGAATTACATTTTAATGAGCTCATTTAAGCTCAATTGGCTGAACCTAGCTGCTGCCATTTCTCCAAGTGCATTTGCTCTTTTAAAAATTGATACGAACTCGTCTCGTGATGTTTTGAGTCGTATGTGTTGCCCAATCGTGAATTGAGTAAGGATGGATTCGTTTCGGTTTTAAAATGAAACAAAATAGAGATAATGGCTTCAAATAAAGGTAATAAACAAAATAAAGAGGAAACAATAACAAATTAATTGGCTAAGACCGAAAATGAACCAACAATAACGAATTGTTGACCCGAATCTCAAAATGGTCTTTAGGTGTTTTTCAGTTAAAGGAAACAGGAAAGGAACCTTGACCCACTATCAACTATGATAGGAACCAAAGGTATATTGAATGCCACACCAAAGGTGATAAGTTCAACAACAAAGAAAAGATGGACGCCACAAGCTATGCTTGATAAGTCAAATCAATTCCGAAAGAACAAAGAGAATTGGATAGCTCACAATTCAAATATTTCATCTATATTCAGCAAAAAGTTTTTTTCTCTATGGCTGATTACATCTATTTATAATGCTAGAACAAGGTAACCGAATGGTCAAAAACATCCACTTAATGTGCCATAAAAAACTGATGTCTTTTCTTATTCTTTGTACCAAATAACTCCTTCCATAAAATCACTTTAATTCAGCTGATTTGAATGTCTTTAATGGCTTAGAAAAATGACTCTTGAGTTGTCCTTGGCTAGTTGAATAGACACCATCTCTTACCAGCTCCTTAATGACATTCAAAGGCTTGATTAATTTCTCTTAAAAGCTCCAAAAATGGCTGGAAGTGGAAGAGTTGCTGCTGAATTTTAAAGGGCATAAAATGCTCTTTAAAAACTCCTTTTAATGATCTTTAAGCTCCTTTTTTTAACAGCCCCTTTAATTGTAACTCAAAAGAACTTGAACAGCCACTTATTAAATGTGTAACAGCCTTAAATTGTAACCACTATAAGCTAAAAAGTCACCTGTAATAAACACATTAAAATGAGTTTATTAAACACATTAAAACACTTATTAATCATAACACATATTAAACTTAAATAAATGAACTAAAACATATATGCAATAATTATTCCAGCAACTAGTTTAATTAAAGAAGCATAAATTTAAAGAACTTAATTTATGCATCAATAAATAATCCTAGGAACTAGATCAATTAAGAAGCATCTTATTTAATAAAGTTCAATAACTAACTCATGTATTAAAACTTTAAGATAAGTTAAATTAATTGATCAGCAACTTATTTATTAAACTAAAACAAGTTAATTAAAAGAAACAAATTCAGCTTGCAATAAATTGCAAATAACGCCTTTTGAACGGTTTGAAGCACGACTATCAAATCCGGCCACTCCCTCTTCCCAAGCTCATTCCACATAGCTTGCTATTGCATTTCGAAATCTCTTAGCTCGTGATCGAGTTATTGGTCCTCGTGGCAGCTCAATGGATTCGGTAGTAATTTCCCGGGCTAAGGTTGCATCAGAAATCGTCCCTTAAGCTTCAAATTCAGCTGAATTTAGCTCCAGCAATTTAGTTTTTATTTCCAAAATTTTCTAGCATTTTCTAGCCTATTTAATTACTTAGACATTAATTCTTTGTTTTGGCCATTCGGCTACCTAGTTGAACACTATAAATAGTTGTTCATTTTCATTGTAAAAGGACTTTTGACTTTTGATCATTTGAATGAACTTTGTTCAAAGAGTGAGTTTTCTCCTCTCTAAATTCGTACGAGTTTCGATCTGACTTATCTAGCGTGCTAGTGGCGTCTATCGTTCTCTTTTGAACTTATCACCTTACTTTGGTGTGGCGTTCAACCCTTCTACAATTTCGCAATCCCACCTTGAACCGAATAGAAATCAGGGTGACACTTTTTAGTGTTGAATCGTTTCTGGTGTTTAAGCTCATTTATCCATTCCACCGACTATCCTAGATTTTACCTAACTATAATATCTTTTTACAAAACCGAGCATTCATTTATCAACTTCCATTTTTCTTATTTTTATCCTTAAATCGAGCCTACTACCCTTATAAATTTACCATCACCTTAGCCAACCTTTAAAACCATTTGAAAGCTTCCGCATCTTTAGCCTTATTTCATCCTATTTTTGATAACTCAACTATTCCTCGTCGACGATCGGGCAATTAAGTGAAACGACTCAATTAACCCGGGCCGGATCACATCACAAAGGGCCCAATTTGTAAACATTTTACTTGTTTAATTTAATTTTTTAAACTTTAGGAACATTACATGTAAAATTCGGCCCAAAACAGCTCATATGAGTGCATGGCCGAATTTTCCCTTTTTATTTTATTAATTAGGTTTAATTTTTATTAGTTACTTGTGAGATTAGGATTAGTTGAGCCCTATTTAAAGGCATGGCCGGCCACCCCTTGTACATAACACTTAGATTCATTCTTAAATTTCAGATTTGAGAGAGCAGAATTTTCTTTGAGTTTTCTCCAAGATTTCTCTCTTGAGTTTTCTTTAGAAGTTGTTTTAACAATCTTTTGATTGTGGGAGCCATCTTCAACCTTCTTCTTGCCATCGATATTCTTTGGAGGGGAGATTAGAGCCGTTTGAAGAGATTTGTGAGATCTTTCGGGATTTCAAGGATCTTTAGGACTTTTCTTTATTTCTTGCTGTTTCGTTTTATTTCTTTATTCCTACTTGTGCCGATTCTTTATCTCATTTGTTTACTGTTCTTCTTGTGTTTTTCCAGCCATATTCAACTCAAAGAATCGAATTAAATCATCATTCATTGGCAGCAAAGAGTCGTTCTCAAAAATCCCAATTCCTAGTTGATACGATCCGGCCCAGGTTAATCGAGTCGTTTCACAAAGTTGCCCGATCGTCTACGAGGAGTAGTTGGAGTTGTCAACATTGGGTGATTTAGGCTAAGGGTTGCGGAAGCTTTGAGAGGGTTTAGATGAGTGGTTTGGTGTTGATAAATTCGGTTTAGAATAGAAACAAGGTAGGTTAGAAAAAGGTAATTGATGGAGATGGAAAAATAAAACTTAAACGTCAAGAATGTTCAATACTAAAAAGTATTGCCCGAGTCTTATATTGCTTAAGGTGAAATTTGATGAAGGATAGAAGCGAACCTTGACCCAATACCTATATAGAGGTAAGAACCAAAGGTATAAAAATATGGTTGAACGCCACACCGATTCGGTGATAAGTTCAATGGAGTTCGGATTGACACCACTAGCAAGCTAGATAAGTCGCTTCGAGACTCGAACGAAAGAAGAGAGGAGGTAACCTCACAAGAACAAAAGTTCTGTTAAGTTTAATTGATCAAATTCTGTAACCTTTTTACAAAGAGAAATGAACTATTTATAGAGTTCAGGTGATAGCCGAATAGTCATACTAAACAAGCTTAAAGACTAAGTAATTCGGCTTTAAATGTGTAAAACTAATCTAGAAATGTATCTTTAAAGGCTATGTCCAAATTCGGCTGAATGGAACTTCAATGGGCAGCTTCATGGCTAAGGAAATAAACTTGAAGGCTTGGTGAATGTATGGGAGAGCAATGGACATGTCTAGGTTCGGCCAAGGTGTGAATGGACACTCCAAGAGATGCCTTTTGGCCGAATAGGTACTTAGGAGATCAATGGACAGCAACCGATGCATGTAAGTGAATATTCATGCATTCTTCCATTCATTGTATTAACTCATTCATGCATCATCCTTACGTTCATTGAACCAGCCCATTCATGAATCATCTTTAATTGTGTTCCCACATCATGCATTGTAAGTAGACGTTCATGCACCTAGCTTGAATGAATCTCCACATTCGGCTGTACCTACATGAAACATGAACAAATTAATTAAAAATAGATATATTAATTAACACATAAATTTAAAATAGACAAATTTAATAAAGTCTTAAGCTAAACATATTAAATTCGGCTAAGACAACTTTAAAAACATGAAATAAATCAAAACATAATTATGAGCTGTAATAACTTAAACTAAGTTAATAAATACTTTAATTATTCAACCAATAAAATAAATGAGCTGAATTGTAGCTAAATTGAGCTCGATTGAGCTGACTTGAGCTCGAGTGAGCTGGAAACGAGCTAAACGGAGCTCAACGAAAAGGAATTGAACTATTTCAGCTTGCATGGATTTGCAAGCAATGCTTAGGGAGCTGGTCCAAAAGTGTGCCCGAGGCGTGGCCGTATCACTAGTGTTTGGCCTATTGGACCTCTTTCAATTTGGGGATCAATTGATTGATGGAAATTAGGCATTCTTGGCCGAATCAATCCCTTGGCAGATTCGCATCCTTTCCATACTTTCAATTCTGTTTGATTCGCTTATTCTATTTCTTTGTTTCTTGCTGCTCTTTTAATTGAATTTGGGGAATTTCAATCCAATTCTGATTTGTTTTTTAATCTTGTTCTTTGTTTTGATTTCAAATCTGATTCGTCTAGAGCTTTCATAGGAGTTTCTCGTGACTTGGCAACTCGATCTTGGTCCGCGCGCAACCCCCGTATCAGCAAGACTTAATTTAATGATGCAGACTTAAACTAACATGGGAGTTACATAGTGCATGACTTTATTAAATGCAGAACACACAAAGGGCAAGTCTAAAAATTAAAAATATGCAAACTTATTAATTTAAATAAAACTATATTAAATTAAAATGTCCTTAAAAACATTGGCCCAATAATCAATCAGGCCTATTGATGTGAGCTTGCCTACGAACCAAGTGGAGAACGAACAAGAAGCCATCAAGCTGCCCATTGGTCCAATAACGCGAGCTAAAGCTAAACTGCTATTTTAGCAATGGTGGAACGAGTTGAGGAAAATGATAGCAAGGAGTTTAAAAACGAGCTGAACATATTCAACTTCTTTGAAGCTGAATTTAGTTCTAGCTAATTAATTTGCTGCTGGAATTTTAGACCATTTAAATAAGCATTTAATTAAGTCTTACTACAGCTTATAAATATGTTTTTATTTAGTACATGATATGACCCCGCCCCGGAAACATTTTTGGTTCAGCTCATTCGAGCTCAATTCAGCTCATTGAGCTCGTTATTAGCTCACTAGCTCATTTAATTTAATTTGCTGGAATAAATTAATTAGTTAAGTTAGTTATTTTAGCTTAAATAATTACTAAGTATTTAATTAAGAAATCTGGACATATTAAATATGTTTTATTGGTTTTAATGCATGCTTTAAATTTGTCTTAAGACTATTTAAATGTGTTCTATTTAGTACAGCTTTTAATGTGTCTGGACGGATTTATTGTTGTTGTTTAATGTGTCTTTAGTGCTTTAAAGTGCCGAATTTAATATGTCTAATTGTTGACTTAATTCAGCCGAATTAATGAACCACTTTAAGGTGTCTTGTGGCTGCCGAATTTAATGTCAACTTAATTCATGTCCAGCCGAATTAATATGGCTAATTAATATGTCTTGGTTCAAGCATGAGATTAATTATGTTCAAATAGGGCTGCCGAAATTAATTGTAATGTGCATGAATTATTTGACCGAATTTATTTTGTGTCTGCAGGTCATTGAATTCGGCTAAATGGCAAAGGAAACATGCATTTAAGGAGATGTTCCCATGCATGGACGGCATTAATTAGTTGCTGGAGCTTGCATGCATGGCCGAATTTAATGAGCAGCAAGGGAGATGTTACCATGCATGGAACGGCATTTAAAGGAAGCAAAGACATGGATTAAATGAGTTGTTCCCATGCATGCACGGCATTAACTAGCTGATGAGTTTTTTTTTTTTCGTGTTCAACAAAAACATCATGCTGGCCGAATTTATTGTACAGCAAAGGAGTTGTCCAGCATGCGTGGTATGGCCATAAAGGAGCTGCCGTTTGAGCTCACCTAGGAGCCTTTTTCGTGGGAAACAAAGGAGCCTTAAAAGCACCATCCAAATTGAAGGGATGAATGGGCAGATTCTAGAAGTCAAATTTATTACCCATGATGAACAAACATTTGCTTCATGACTAAGGATGCATCTATGGATGGCAAGGGGGGGGACGAATGTGACTTAAATGCCATTCAATGGATGAACATATATCATTAAAATCGGTTCATGGGCTGATTCATGTTACTTATTAATGGCCAGAATTGGCTATTCATGTCCTAGTTTTAGTATAAATAGTTGGCTTGTAAACATGTAAAAGGTTAGACAATATACTTTTAAACTTTATATGAAATTTGTTTACTTTGTGAGTTTGTTTTCAACTCTCATTGTTCTCCAAAGACTCGTCTGACTTATCAAGTAACCCTTGTGGCGTCAACCTGTCTTTCTATCCGAACTTATCACTTTAATCCCAAAAGTGTGGCGTTCGATTCGTACTGAGGTTCCTATCATCATTGATAGCGGGTCGAAGTTTCTATCCACATAACAAACCTTCCATCAACACCCTACCAACCTAAGCAATCTCCTAAGTTACGGGTTAACACACTCCTATTGTGTTAGTTCGGCTTTGAATACTTAGCCCAAACTTCATTCATTGATTTATGTTTCATTTCCTAAACCAGCAAAACTCTTTTGAGCCTAAATAATTCCTTTCCTTCTAGCCTATTTTGTAAAGCTTTCAAATTACTCCAATTCACGATCGGGCACAACAACGATTCGAATTCATTAACCGGGCCGGATCATATCATTTGGTATCAGAGCTAGCTGAATCGGAGTAAGATCGACGTTATCGGTAATACGGTATTGTAAAAAAAATATAAAAAAAAATTTGAAAAAAAAAATTAAAAAAAAGTTTGTATTCAATTTATTTGTACTTTTTGTATTTAGTATTGAAGAAAAAAAAGAAAAAAAATTCGGAATTAAAAAAAAAAGGAAGAAAAAAAAATCAAAATTGAAAAAAAAAGAGTGATTGAAATTCATTTTGGGTTTGTAAAAGCATTGCTTGTTGCCCGAAGGATCATATCTATATAGCCACACTTAACCATTTCTATTTTGTTTGATAGCCTACCATTTCCGACGTCATTACCACCAAGCCAAATTAATTTTGTAAGCCGACGCCAAACGGTATTGATTTGTGACTTAGTTTGCGAAGAACTTCGAGAGGCGAAAATCGAGTGGAAAAAGGCAAGAGTGTTTGGTGAGACCATTCGAGAGAAGTAAAAGCCAAATTTGTGCGAATTTTTCTTTGCGAGTGAAACGTGAGATTTTTGTGGTGAGAATTAAATCATGTTTCAAGAAGAATTTTCTGAATCAGATTTCCAATATTTAATGCAAGAAATGCGTAGAATGGTGAAATCAAATTTTGATAAATTGCATGATAGATTGGATCGAATAGAGACAAGAGCCCAACAAAAACAAATTCCATCGAGACAAGAGACGGAGTTAAGATCATTCCGACGACACTACTCGACAAGAGACTCTTATCAAGACTTCTATTCAACAAGGCGTTCGAGACCAAGAGAAGCAAACTACGAGTTTGAGTCCACCCGAGATGATATACAACAAGGTAATCATGTCTCTACAAATGCCTCAATTTATTCAACTACGAAGGATTATTTACGAAGAGGCGAACGTGTTTCAAGAATGTCAAAGTACTCGAATACGGAGGGTTATTCACAAAGAGATGATCGTGACTTGCATGATGAATCTGCCATTTCTTTCAAACGAGAAGCTTGTCGTTATGGTTCTTATAAGTTATCATCTTCTTGTAATGAAAGAACAAGACAAAAAGAAAATAGAAGAAAAGAAAAACAAGAGATGTTGATGCAAGAAAATGAACGAATCTTGAATGAAATTGAGAGAAGAAAAAAAGAAATGAGAGAAAAAGAAAAAGAAATAAAAGAAAAAGATGAAAATGAGATTTCAAAAAGAAAAGAGAGTGAAAAGCAAAAAGAGATTGAAAAAGAAGAAAAGAAAGAGTGGAAAAAGAAATTGAAAGAGAGCTTCAACAGGAATTGAGTGGAAAAGAAAAGAGTTTGCCAAAGAAAATAGTGAAAGAGATGAGAGAGAACAAGAAAAAGTGAGCGTTGTTTTTACTAACCCACATGTGAGTTGTTCTTGTTCTATTTCTTCTTTTCAGAATTCTAAAGATTCGTGCGACGATTTTCAATTACAATACTTCCCTGATGAGAGGCGATTCAAGTTGATTCAGAAAGGTAAGAACATAGAAGACCCTTGTCCACCGGCACATAAAGGTAAGAAAGGTGAGGGATCTATGCCGTGTGAGTCTCCATTATTCCACTTGAATGTTTGTGATAATATTGATGATGATTTAGTCTTTGAAAAGGTTTCATGTCTTGACATGGCTAATTGTCATTCTTTGTTTGATGATAATTTTATTTTAAATGGAGGCATGAAGAGTTGTGTATTTGACATGATTCGTGTTGAAAATTTTGTTGATAATATTGGATTATTTCAGCTAGTGCAAATTTTGGACGTGCGAGATTGGAGGTATCCACATAAAAGGTTTGATTTATTCAATTGTCATGGTTATGTGAATCTTTTATATTTTTACACGAAATCCTTTTGTATAAGCATGCCTGTGAGAATGAAATTTTTACTGCACTATGGAATAAGTGATCAAAATCGTGAGTTCAAACCTGGAATTTGCTATGTTGACTCGTTTTGTGGGAAACTTGGGCATTCCAAACTTAGTGCAAACGATTTGATTGATGTTGTGGATTTTGAAAAATATTTGTATCCTGACACAAATGATTGTTTTCCTTTGGTTAGCCTTGAAGTGTATGTTTTGAACGATGAATGCAAGAATAAAGTTAGTACAAATTGCGATGCTGATCTGCAAACAAATGAAATTGTAATCCAACGTCTTTGGTACTTTTTGACTACGCAAGATGAAAACCCATATAAATCTATTTCTGACATTGATCGTGTTGAAAATGCTGTTGAGTTTGATTGCGTACGATCATGTATGGTTATTTGTCTTTTGAACCGATTGAGTTCACTTGTTTGCAATAATGACATATCAAGACTGTTTGATAATTTGAGATATGCAAGTGTTGATCAACTAAGACTTTGGATGCATGATCGATTGAAAGAATTTTTTATTTATTTTGGATGTAAATTGAGCTTGATTCATTTGCTCTCTCAACCACCAAAGATGGAGAGTCAAATTGAAAAGCTTCAACTACAGTATACTCCCGAGGAGCGAAGGTTTGTGTTGATCGAGCAAGGTAAAAATGATCTTTGTTTTACTACTTTTAAAGGTAAGGCTCATGAACTTTTTGAAACATCGTTGTTCTCTTTAGGTGGTGCCAAAGATTGTTTTGTTGATTTGATTCGTTATTCACATATTGGTTATGACTTGTGGAAACAATTTGAGACATTTGATTGCCTTAGAACATGTTCATTTTCGTTTCGAATAATTGTCGAGGCATTAGCGAGTAAATTATTTGTTTGCATGATTGTGAACATGATGCTTTGCATCTGTCCACTCGTATGGGATTTTCTTGTTCTATTTTGCTTGCATTTGGATTACAAATTTATCTGAAACAATTTCTGCTAACCCATGGTTATTCCTTTCAGTTGTTCCAATTCCAATCCATCCCATTCGACCGAGGAAAGCTAAGTAAAAGTTGCTGCGATCGAGTGAACCAATGGCTCGACTTGAGGACAAGTCGTTCTAAAGAAGGGGGGAATGATATGACCCCGCCCCGGAAACATTTTTGGTTCAGCTCATTCGAGCTCAATTCAGCTCATTGAGCTCGTTATTAGCTCACTAGCTCATTTAATTTAATTTGCTGGAATAAATTAATTAGTTAAGTTAGTTATTTTAGCTTAAATAATTACTAAGTATTTAATTAAGAAATCTGGACATATTAAATATGTTTTATTGGTTTTAATGCATGCTTTAAATTTGTCTTAAGACTATTTAAATGTGTTCTATTTAGTACAGCTTTTAATGTGTCTGGACGGATTTATTGTTGTTGTTTAATGTGTCTTTAGTGCTTTAAAGTGCCAAATTTAATATGTCTAATTGTTGACTTAATTCAGCCGAATTAATGAACCACTTTAAGGTGTCTTGTGGCTGCCGAATTTAATGTCAACTTAATTCATGTCCAGCCGAATTAATATGGCTAATTAATATGTCTTGGTTCAAGCATGAGATTAATTATGTTCAAATAGGGCTGCCGAAATTAATTGTAATGTGCATGAATTATTTGACCGAATTTATTTTGTGTCTGCAGGTCATTGAATTCGCTAAATGGCAAAGGAAACATGCATTTAAGGAGATGTTCCCATGCATGGACGGCATTAATTAGTTGCTGGAGCTTGCATGCATGGCCGAATTTAATGAGCAGCAAGGGAGATGTTACCATGCATGGAACGGCATTTAAAGGAAGCAAAGACATGGATTAAATGAGTTGTTCCCATGCATGCACGGCATTAACTAGCTGATGAGTTATTTTTTTTTTTTCGTGTTCAACAAAAACATCATGCTGGCCGAATTTATTGTACAGCAAAGGAGTTGTCCAACATGCGTGGTATGGCCATAAAGGAGCTGCCGTTTGAGCTCACCTAGGAGCCTTTTTCGTGGGAAACAAAGGAGCCTTAAAAGCACCATCCAAATTGAAGGGATGAATGGGCAGATTCTAGAAGTCAAATTTATTACCCATGATGAACAAACATTTGCTTCATGACTAAGGATGCATCTATGGATGGCAAGGGGGGGGACGAATGTGACTTAAATGCCATTCAATGGATGAACATATATCATTAAAATCGGTTCATGGGCTGATTCATGTTACTTATTAATGGCCAGAATTGGCTATTCATGTCCTAGTTTTAGTATAAATAGTTGGCTTGTAAACATGTAAAAGGTTAGACAATATACTTTTAAACTTTATATGAAATTTGTTTACTTTGTGAGTTTGTTTTCAACTCTCATTGTTCTCCAAAGACTCGTCTGACTTATCAAGTAACCCTTGTGGCGTCAACCCGTCTTTCTATCCGAACTTATCACTTTAATCCCAAAAGTGTGGCGTTCGATTCGTACTGAGGTTCCTATCATCATTGATAGCGGGTCGAAGTTTCTATCCACATAACAAACCTTCCATCAACACCCTACCAACCTAAGCAATCTCCTAAGTTACGGGTTAACACACTCCTATTGTGTTAGTTCGGCTTTGAATACTTAGCCCAAACTTCATTCATTGATTTATGTTTCATTTCCTAAACCAGCAAAACTCTTTTGAGCCTAAATAATTCCTTTCCTTCTAGCCTATTTTGTAAAGCTTTCAAATTACTCCAATTCACGATCGGGCACAACAACGATTCGGATTCATTAACCGGGCCGGATCATATCAGTACAAGTGTTTAATATGTTACTAAATGTGTCTAGATGTCATTTAATTGGTCTGAACATAAGACATGCTTTAATTGTGCCTAGCCGAATTAATATGTCTTGTTTAGTTTAATTTAATTTGTTCTAATGTTAATTAGTATGTTCATATTATATTCAGCTGAATTGGGATAAATTAATAAAGTTCATTTGTTTTGTTTAGGTTCAGCCGAATGTGAGGATGCATGGGGAAGGTTGGCCGAATGTGGAATGCATTAAACAAGATGCATGAATGATTGATTCAATGCACCTAGCGATACATGCATGAACCACATTAAAAATGGTGTGCTGATTTTTGGAGTTCTTTAGGTGACCATTCGGCAAAAAGAGATGGTTTTTCATTCTTCAAAGCTGCTATTTATTTCTTTCACATTGCTGGAAATCTTTTGGCTATTCGGTTCATGGTGTTCACACTCTAAGACTCTTCAAAGCTTTGCTTTCACACCCCAAATGGCTGCTCATGTTCCTATTAATTGCTGGTCATTTTTCAACCAAAAGATGCACCTTAAATGAGTCTATTTATGCTCATTGACCGAACCTAGCCCATTCATGCACATCCAAGATGTTCAAGGTTCATTTGCCCATCTAGAATATGACATTGGAGTTCTCATTCATCCGAACCTACCCTGCACTCTATTCATGAAATTAAAGCTGAATTTTAGTTCATTGTTTACTTAGAAATTAAGTCTTGAACTTGTCCATTCGGCTACTACTAGTAAAGGCTATAAATAGTTGTTGAATTTCTTGTAAAAGGACTTTTTGCCAAATTTCTGAATGAAATATAGTTTTAGTGAGAAATTCACTCTCTTTATTCTTCAAAGCTCAATTGACTTATCTTTACGAGTGGCGTCAATCTGACTTTGTTTCGAACTTATCACCCTTGGTGTGGCGTTCACAAATATACCGAAGGTTCCTATTTTGCTAAATAGAGGGTCTCGGTTTTATCTACCATCCTTTTCTTTTTCTTTGAAACCTTTAAGCCCGGGTCCTTATTTGCTAATAAGGGTTCGTTCTTGTTTCATTGGAAACCATTTATTCCCATTTTGCTTCCTAAGCCATTTAAAACCATTATAACTCATCTTATTGAATTTGAACTAAATCGACACTACCTAAATTCGATCGGGAACATAATACGACTCGTCACATCATCCGAAACGAGTTCGTATCACCTATGAGATGTTTCATCTTGCACTTGGGCCCTTCAAGTTTAGGCCAATTCTGATGTCGGCGAGTTGTGTCAAAACATGATGCGACCGGGTTCGCATCATACCCTCCCTCTTGAAGACGATTTGTCCTCAAATCGGGCCAATTGCTCGCGAAGAATCTTTCAAAGTCATAGCCCCCTTGGTTGATGAAGTTGGCAAAGTTGCTGCAAATAACCTGGAATTCACATATAGCTCGAAAGGAAAATATGTCATTTACATACCCTCCCTCTTTAGGAGAAAGCGCTCTCAACTTGTCACCTACATGATAAAGAAAAAAAATTAGTGACAAGGTAATTTGTATGCTTAAAAGAAGTTCTTGAAATCTCATTCAAAAGTTGAGCATGTGAAATAATGCCAGGATCAAAAATAAAAATTGAACATACCTTTCCGTATTGAATCAAAAAGTTCACCAATGGAATCAAACCAAAATCACATAACATTCGAAAGTTAACAACATTCCAATTCTCAAACCTCTTGAACAAAGCTATCGAACAAAGGTCTTCAGGGTCAAAAACAAGGTTTTCTCTAATAAATTTAAATTGACTTGAGATTTTCATAGTCGACATTATAAAAGGATCACGAAACAATTGAAAGTCATTATCACGCAGAACATGTTCGAATCTCGTGTACTACAATGTAGAACAACCTCCAAAATCAAAAATCTAATTTTGATTTTGCAAGATAACAACATTCACAGGCTTTATTTTTGGAAATGAAGATAAAATTCTAAGAGGATGAGAAAGTTCAATTCATTTATTCAGAATGGAATAATACGAGTCACAAAGGCCCAACCCAAGTTCAAGAAAGTGATGGGCTCAAATTGCCACAAGGCCCAATAACGAGATCAAAGGCCCGACAAATGCGGTCCAAACTAAATGGGACCATTCAAGAATTTGTTAGCAAGGCCTTAGATGCATACACGAGAGAACAAGAAAATCAAGATTCACTTTCTTGTTTATAAGAAAATCAAGAAACCGAATCTTGGCCCAATTTTGCTATTTGAAGAGATTTCAAGAATCAAGAAAATCAAGATTTCAAATCTTGGAAATCTTGGTCCAAGAAACCAAATCTTGCAGCCAAAACACATTGGATCTCTTTCAATTTGGGGATCAATTGATTGCTAGAAATTAGGCATTCTTGGCCGAATCAATTCCTTGGCAGATTCGCATCTTTTCTTTCTTCTCAATTTCGTTTGGTTCTTGATTCTATTTCTTTTCTTCTTGCCAACCAAAACCCTAATTTTATCCCATTGATTTGCTGAATTTTTAAGATTAATTTGCTGTTGTGTTTGTTTTCTCAGATTCGGCAGATTGGTTCTTTTCTTGATTGCTAAATCGAGTTCTTGGCTTCCAAGAAACCCCCTTTCATAAGTGTTTCGAGTCTTGATTAGATCTTGCTGATTTTTGGGTTCTTATTCCAGATCTTGAAATTTCCAGATTTAATCTCATTATTGTTTTGATTTCAAATCTGTTCGTTAGAGCTTTCGTAGGAGTTTCCATGACTTGGCCACTCGATCTTGGTCCGCGCTCGCCTCTATATCATTTGGTATCAGATTTTGGGCGTTTTGGGTGTTCTTGGTTGATTTCTAAACTGATCTCTATTTTTTAAAGCACAAACAAAAGTTTTACCCAGAAAAATTGTTCGAAAAAAATTCATTTGATTGGGTAAACGTTGTCCAATTGATCTGAAATTTTATATACATATTTTTGGCACTGTGATTGAATATAAAAAAAATTAATCCCGCAAAAACATCAGTCAAAAAAGGTCAAAAACTCAAAAAAGATGAAATTCAATAAAAATTTAAAAAAGATTCAGCGGGTTGAATTTAGTGCCCAAACTTTCCAGATCAAAAATTCAATATATAAGGACATTCCATATTTAATTTCGTGATTTTTAGAGATCAGGAACACCTCAAACGAAGTTGTCAAGTTACTCCGCAGTTTTTCGGGTTTTCTGTTTTCAGCAATTTTTATTGATTCTTAGCTGTAGGTTTTCATTTGTTTGCCTTTATTTTTCCTTTACACTATCTAACACCTTCTTGTTTCTTGTGTTAGTAGGATTTAAACGTGTGCCCAATTCTTCCTCGGTGTAACACGAATCAATTGGTGTCTCATCAGTTTTTGGCATCCTAGTGCACATTAGGATTCTTTGGTAGATCGGTTCATCCACTCTCTAATTGGTTGATATAAACTCTCCTAAAGGACTCACAAGACTGAATTCTACCTCATTGAGAATTTGAATTTTCTTTTTGAGTGATTAGCGATGAGGTTTGCTAACTTTTATTTTTGAGTGTTGAGTGTTTATTTTTGCAGGTTTTTGGAAAATGTCTAAAGGTGATATTGACCATAATGATGTCTATGACATGTTTCAAAAACTCCAACAATAATTAGATGAACACGCTGCCACACTTCGAACCTTGAGTACCGCTTTCAATGAGGTGAGATTGAATCAAGATCCTCATTATCGGGATCCAATTACAGAAGATAGGGATAACCCACCTCCTGCTCACAGACGCGGTCCTCGACGTGTCCCTATGATACGGGGATTGCGCGCGGACCAAGATCGAGTTGCCAAGTCACGGGAAACTCCTACGAAAGCTCTAAAACGAATAGATCTAAAAATTAAAACAAAGAACAAGATTAAACTAATCAGATCTAAAATTAAATCCCCAAATTCAATTAAATGAGCAGTAAGGAACAAAGAACGAATGAATAAATGTATTCGAAGTTCAAGAAGATGAAATTGAACTCCAATAGTGAAATCCCACAAGCCGAATCTGCCAAGAACACCAAAACAGTAAGTAGATTGAAACAATCAGATTTTTAATTGGAAGATTAGGGATTTGGGCGGCAAAAAGAAAAGAAAGAAATAGATGAAATTGAACGGTTCAAGAAGTGAATTTAAGTTGCGATTCGGTCCAATTGAACACCCAAGATGAATTGCCCAAATTTCAGCAGCCGAATTTCACCCAACAAGAAGAAATAGAAAACGGCAAGAACCCTAAATTTTGGGGAATTTTGAATCGATTAGATGCTGCCAATAAAAGAACCGATTAAATGAAGAGTTCTTGGAGTTTGAATCAAGGCTGAAACACAAACAAAAACAGCAAAGAAATTAGATATAGATTCGGCATCAACAGAAATAAAGAAAAGAAATTGAATAGCAAGAATAAAATATAAGTCCTAAAGATCCTTGAAATCCCGAAAGATCTCACAAATCTCTTCAAACGGCTCTAATCTCCCCTCCAAAGAATATCGATGGCAAGAAGAAGGTTGAAGATGGCTCCCACAATCAAAAGATTGTTAAAACAACTTCTAAAGAAAACTCAAGAGAGAAATCTTGGAGAAAACTCAGAAAATTCTGCTCTCTCAAATCTGAAATTTAAGAATGAATCTAAGTGTTATGTACAAGGGGTGGCCGGCCATGCCTTTAAATAGGCCTCAAGTAATCCTAATCTAACAACTAATAAAATTAAACCTAATTAATAGAATAAATAAATGAAAATTTGGCCAAGCATATATATGGGCTGTTTTTGGGCCGAATTTTACATGTATGTTCCTAAAGCTTAAAAAATTAAATTAAACAATTAAAATGTTTATAAATTGGGCCCTTTGACATTTTGGCCTGATTTTCAACTAAGTATGAACGAATTTCTTGATTGGGCTGGAATTTGGTTATTGGGCCTCGCCTTCAAGAATTTGGGCTCGTGATCCATCTCCTACCAAAATTGGGTCAGTGATGCTCGTAACGGAGATCCAATGCGCTTTGGCTGCAAGATTCGGTTTCTTGGACCAAGATTTCCAAGATTTGAAATCTTGATTTTCTTGATTCTTGAAATCGCTCCAAACAACAAAATTGGGCCAAGATTCGGTTTCTTGACTTTCTTGAAAAAAAGAAAGTGAATCTTGATTTTCTTGATTTGAGCCCATCACCTTCTTAAGCTTGGGTTGGGCCTTTGTGACTCGTATCATTCCCCCCTTCCTCAAAAAGATTCGTCCTCGAATCTGAAAAATCAAATGAACTCGACTTTCCTCTATCGAACGGGACTAATGGCAATTGAGTCCACTGAAAAGAATAGCCATGGGATAGTAAATAGCAACGGAAACAAGCTTGTAGTCCAATCATAAGCATAACAGAATAGATATAACGCATGTGAATGGACAGATTCAGATTACCATGCAAACAATCTAATTTACTCGCCACTGCCTCGTCAAATATTCGAAACAAAGATGGACATGTTTTAAGGCATTCAGTCGTCTCAAATTGTTCCCACAAACCATGAATAAATTGCGAGTAATAAATCAAATGGTAAACATAATCGTCACAAGTAGGTATTTGAAAAGATTCACATGGTTCACAGAGTTGCATAATCATACCATGCATTAATCGACGGTCTATAGATTCACTCACACATGCATTATCAAAAACAAGAATATTTTTATCAACCATCAAAACAGATAGATCATCAATAAATAAAATAGGATAGTCAAGCACGTTTCGATCTAAGTGTTCATCAACACGATCTTTATCACTATCCGAGGAGTACAAAAGTGTTTCAAAGGTTTCAAGCATCTTACCTTGATAAGCAGAAGAATAAGGGTCGATTTTACCTTTTTCATTTAAAACAAACCTTCGCTCATCGGGGGCATAGTGTATTCGAAGCTCCGTTGTTGAGTTAACCTTTGTCAAATGGAACTCAAACTTCATGTACAACCACATAAACTGTTTAAGGCACGACTATAAATTGAAAACAAACTTGGCAAATTTCGTTACCTTATTCACCACAACAGATTTGCACAAATTCGAGGATTTTACATAAGGCAAATCAAGAGAATAACAACTCACGCTTCCTTTCGTAATGACTTTATCAACCACAATCGAAGAGTAAAAATTAATCAGAACAAAATGAAAGGATCTTTTAAGATGATATGAGCTCGCCCATGAAGATAGGTGCCGAATCCATGGAGTTGCCTTTGGGGCCAATTACTCGAACACGTGCCAAGAAGTTTCAAGATGCTGTAGCAAGCTATATTGCTCGATTGTGGAGTGATGGGTTGATTGCCCATAAAACGCCCAGCTCAACTAGCTTGATTCGCAATTTCCTACAAGCTGATTTTAGCTTGTGTCAGCTCAATTTAGCTCAATTCGGCACTTAATTAGTTCAAGGAGCTGATTAAATTTATTTTCAATAAATTTAATTAGTTGTGTTAGTTTAGAATCAGCTCAAATCATTTAATTAAATAAATGTGTCTTAATCTGGACATTTTTTAATTCAGCTTATTAAATATGTTTTATATTAGTACATGCCTTTAATATGTCCATATTAAGTCATAAATTAAATGTGTTTAGTTTAATTACAAAGTTTTAATGTGTCTTGACTAAGACAAATTTATTAGTGGCTGCTAATTAATTTGTCTTAGCCGAATTAATGTGCAGAATTTTAATATGTCCAGCTGCTGATTTCATGAGTATTAAACTTGTCTTAACCACATTTATTTGATGTTTTTCAGCTAGCTTAATGGCAAAGAAAGCTCATAAAGAAGGAGCATGTATTTAGGCACATGCATGGACGGCATTTAAAGTGCAGCTGCCTTGTGTTTCCAGCTGACTTTTCGTGCAGCTCAATGGACTTCTAGCTGCTGTTTTGAGCTTTTCCAAGGGCCAATTTCGTGGAGAGCAATGGCCAAAGAGTGCCTCATAAATTCCAGCCGCCAATTCATGTGGAGGCTACTCATATTCGGCCAAAGAAGCATAATTTTTGAAGCTGTCCATTTCTCTTCTCCATAGCAGCAATTAAGCTCTTTTAAAACATTAACTGAATGTGAATTTTCTCCATTAAAGGGGCCAGCCTCATCTTTTTCTAGAAGGTTAATTTTCAGAATTTTATCACATGAATGTAACTAGGAAATTTCTAGGAAGTTTCCTCAAGAAACTTAAGGCATAAGGATCTGATTAGATAGGCTATTCGGCTGCCTTAGTGAAGCTATAAATAGGTCATGTAATTCACATTTTGAGGTTAATGAACAATTTGATAGCTTTGCTAAATTGTGAGGTTGTTTTCAACTCTCGTTATTCTCCAAAAACTTGTGAGACTTATCAAACATCTTTCTGGCGTCAAACTTGTTTTTGTTTCTTCCCGAACTTATCACTTTAATCCCAAAAGTGTGGCGTTCGATTCATACTAAGGTTCCTATCATCATTGATAGTGGGTCGAAGTTTCTATCCATTTAACAAACCTTCCATCCATCCTTACCAACCTAAGCATTCTCCTAAGTTACGGGTTAACACATTCCTATTGTGTTAGTTCGGCTTTCGAATCCTTAGCCAAATTGCTTCCATTGTTTTCTAATTCATTTCCTAAACCAACAAAACCCTTTTGAGCCTAAATAAACCTCTTTCTTCTAGCCTATTTTGTAAAGCCTCAATTTACTCCTAATTCACGATCGGGCGATCTTTACGACTCAATTCGATCTCGAGGTGAGGGCGTATCAAGTTGGTATCAGAGCTAGCTGAATTGGAGTAAGAATCATCGTCTTCGGTATTACGAGATTGTAAAAAAAATCGAAAAAAAAAATTCGAAAAAAAAATTCAAAAAAAAAAGTTTGTATTCAATTTATTTTTTTCTTTGTGTATTCAGTATTGAAAAAAAAATTTGGAATAAAAAAAAAGTGATTGAAATTCATTTTGAGCTTGTAAAAGCATTGCTTGCTGCCCAAAGGACCACATCTATACAACCACACTAATTTCCTTCTATTTTCTTTGTTTGTTAGCCTACTCGATCCTAAAATATTACCCTACCAAGCCACATCTATTTTGTAAGCCGACCCCAAACGATTTTGATTTGTCAAACTTAGATTGCGGAGAATTTTGGGAAGTGAAAATCGAGTGGTAAAAGGCAAGAGAGATTAGTGAGACTATTAGAGAGTAGAAAAGCCAAAGTGAGTGTTTATTCTTTGTGAGTGATTGGTGAGTTCTTGTTGTGATTCTTTAAAGAACTTTTAAAAATTTCACGGAGCCCAGAAAGGAATCCAAACGAGGGAGGTGGATTTCGTCCAATAAGAAACGTTGGAAGGGGAGTGCTGGACCTCACTTTGCAAGCCATTATGCAAGAAATGGAGCGATTGTTTGATCGCAAGCTTGAACCAATCGAAGACCGCCTATATCGAGTCAAAACCCGAAGGCAACGCGAAGCGACTCTGGAAGATGCAAGGCGAGAACGAGAGCAACCAATTGACAACTATGATGAAGAAGAATCTGAAGGTGATCACTTATCTGAACAAGGAAACCCTCAACGGTTCCAACAAAATCGAGTCCCAAGAAATCGAGACCGTCCGGATGACAATCTCAAAAATATTAAGATGTCTATTCCACCGTTTCAAGGGAAGAATGATCCCGAATCTTACTTGGAGTGGGAAAAGAAAATGGAACTCGTCTTTGAGTGCCATAACTACTCAGAAAATAAAAAGGTAAAGCTCGCTGCCATTGAATTCTCGGACTATGCGATCGTGTGGTGGGATCAATTGGTGACTAGCCGAAGGAGGAATGGGGAGAGGCCTATCTCTACGTGGGCTGAAATGAAGGCCGTTATGCGCAAGCATTTTGTTCCCTCCTATTACCATCGGGAGTTGTACCAACGATTGCAAAATCTCACACAAGGCAACCGAACTGTTGAGGACTACTATAAAGACATGGAAATCGCTATGATAAGAGCCGACATAGAGGAAGATCGTGAAGCAACAATGGCGAGATTTTTAGCCGGCCTAAATCGGGATATTGCCAATATCGTCGAGCTTCAACACTATGTAGAAGTTATGGACATGGTGCATATGGCAATAAAAGTTAAAAACAATTGAAACGGAAAGGACCCACGCGGACATATCCAATGGCTTCTACCAACAAGTGGGCTCAAGGGACTAGCAAAGCTCCCAATCGGCCTAAGGAGCCTTTCGTTGCTGCCAAACCCAATCAAGTAAGTGCCGATGCTAGCAAAAATAAAAACGAGGCTGTCTCGAATCATTCTCGCGATATCAAGTGTTTCAAGTGTCAAGGAAGAGGCCACATTGCGAGTCAATGTCCTAATCGACGAGTGATGGTGGTTCGTTCAAATGGCGAGATTGAGTCTGAAGATGAACAAGAGGAGGAGCCTGAAATTCCCATGGAGGAAGGTGAAGAGCTCGAGCTGCCCGTTGAAGGAGAATTACTTGTTGTCAAAAGGAGCTTGAATATCCAAGTAGCTGAGGAAGAACAACAACGAGACAACATCTTTCACACTCGTTGCCATGTTCAAGGCAAGGTGTGTAGTTTAATTATTGACGGAGGTAGTTGCACCAATGTCGCAAGTTCTTTGCTGGTTGAAAAACTTGGTTTAGCCACCACAAAGCATCCAACTCCTTAGAAGTTACAATGGCTAAATGACGAAGGCGAACTCAAGGTGACGAAGCAAGCAAGGGTGGCGTTTTCCATAGGCAAGTACCAAGATGAGGTGGTTTGTGATGTCGTACCAATGCACGCGGGACATTTGCTATTGGGGCGTCCTTGGCAATTTGACCGGCGAGTAGTCCACGACGGATATACAAACTGATATTCATTTAAGCACCTTGGAAGGAATGTTACATTAGCTCCTCTCACACCGAAGCAAGTGCATGAAGACCAACTCAAGATGGAGCAATCTATTGAGCGAGAAAAAGAAAAAGAGAAAAAGAAAAATAGTGAAAAGAAAAAGAAAGAAAAGAATGAGGAGAGTGAGATAAAAACAAGAGTGACAAAAGAAAAAGAGCAAGAGTGTGAAAATAAAAAATAAGTGTTTTTGCTAGAAAAAGAGAGATTCGAAAATTGATGTTGGCAAGGCAACCCATCTTTGTACTTATGTATAAAGAGTGTTTATTGGAAACTAACAAACTTGACAATACTTTGCCTACTCCTATCGTTTCTTTGTTGCAGGAATTCGGAGATGTTTTTCTTGAAGAAGTGCCAAATGGCCTACCTCCCATTCGAGGAATCGAGCACCAAATCGATTTTGTGCCCAGTGCTGTAATTCCAAATAGGCCAGCATATAGAAGTAATCCTAAGGAAACGAAGGAATTAGAAAAGCAAGTAGCCGAATTAATGGAGAAGGGCTACATCCGTGAAGCTTAAGTCCGTGCACGGTTCCGGTATTGTTGGTTCCTAAAAAGGATGGATCCTGGCGAATGTACGTTGACTGCCGCGCTATCAACAAAATCACAATAAAATATCGCCATCCTATTCCCCACCTCGACGACATGCTTGATGAACTTAGTGGAGCCCAATTGTTTTCAAAGATCGATTTAAAAAGTGGGTATCATCAAATTAGAATGCGGGAGGGAGACGAATGGAAAACTGCGTTCAAAACTAAATATGGTTTGTATGAATGGTTGGTAATGCCATTCGGACTTACCAACGCTCCTAGTACTTTCATGCGTCTCATGAATTATGTTTTACATTCGTTCATTGGGAAATTCTGTGTTGTGTATTTTGATGATATTTTAGTCTATAGCAAGAGCTTGGAAGATCATATTCAACATCTACGTGCCGTGCTTGAAGTCTTGCGAAAAGAGGTACTTTATGCCAATTTAAAGAAATGTTCTTTTTGTACTAATGAAGTTGTTTTTCTAGGCTTTGTGGTAAGTGCTCGTGGATTAGAAGTTGACCAAGAAAAGGTCAAGGCGATCAACGAATGGCCGCGTCCAACGAACATCAGCCAAGTGAGGAGTTTTCACGGGTTGGCAAGCTTCTATCGAAGGTTTGTGCCTAATTTTAGTTCTGTAGCTGCCCCTTGACAGGTATAATTAAGAAAAATTCTCCTTTTGTGTGGACTGTTGAACAAGAAAATTCTTTTAATAAGCTTAAAGAATGTCTAACTAATGCACCATTGTTGTCTTTACCTGATTTTAACAAAACATTCGAGATAGAGTGTGATGCTTCAGGTATCGGCATTGGCGCTGCTTTGATGCAAGATGGACGGCCTATTGCATACTTTAGTGAAAAGCTTAACGGAGCTACGTTGAATTATCCAACGTATGATAAGGAACTATATGCATTGGTCCGAGCTCTCGAAACATGGCAACACTATTTATGGCCGAAGGAATTCGTAATTCATTCGGACCACGAGGCTCTAAAACATTTGAAGGGACAAACCAAGCTCAATAAACGTCATGCCAAGTGGGTGGAGTATTTGGAGTCGTTTCCGTACGTGATCAAGTATAAAAAGGGTAAGGAAAATGTTGTAGCCGACGCCCTATCACGAAGGTACGCACTTGTCAATTTAATGGATTCTAAATTGCTTGGTTTTGAATTTATCAAAGATCTTTATAAATCCGATGCTAACTTTGGTGAAATTTATGAGTCTTGTTTGCATGGTGCTTGTGAAAAGTACTTTCAGCATGAGGGCTATTTATTTCGTGAAGGCAAGCTCTGTGTGCCTCAAAGTTCTGTGAGAAACGTCCTTGTATAAGAAGCTCGTAGCGGAGGACTTATGGGCCACTTCGAAATTGCTAAAACTTTAGCAATATTGCATAAACATTTCTATTGGCCCAAAATGAAACGTGACGTAATAAGGAAATGTGATCGTTGCATCACTTGTAAGAAGGCAAAGTCACAAATCAAACCGCATGGTTTATACACCCCGTTGCCTATTCCTGATGCTCCGTGGGTAGACATTTCAATGGACTTCGTTCTGGGCCTTCCAAGAACCAAAAGAGGGAGAGATTCAATATTTGTTGTTGTAGACAATTTTTCAAAAATGGCCCATTTTATACCTTGTAATAAAACTGATGATGCTACTAACGTTGCTAGTTTATTTTTCAAGGAAGTTGTTAGGTTGCATGGAATCCCTCGAACCATTGTCTCCGATCGTGACACAAAGTTTCTAAGTCATTTTTGGAGGACGTTGTGGGGGAAATTGGGCACCAAACTTCTATTTTCGACGACATGCCACCCTCAAACGGATGGCCAAACCGAAGTAGTCAACCGTGTGCTATCAACTTTGCTTCGAGCTATTTTGAAAAAGAATTTGAAGATGTGGGAAGATTGCTTACCTCATGTGGAGTTCGCATACAATCGAACCATTCATTTTGCTACGAAATTTTCTCCTTTTGAGGTAGTATACGGTTTTAACCCCATTACTCCTCTTGATTTGATTCCTATGCCTTCTAATGAATTAGTACATGTAGATGGCAAAAAGAAGGCAGAATTTGTTAAACAATTGCACAAAAATGTTAAGGATAATATTGAGAGGAGAACCGAACAATATGTTCGAGGGGTAAATAAAGGGCGCAAACGAGTCGTGTTCGAACCCGGTGACTGGGTTTGGATCCACATGCGTAAAGAACGATTTCCCGATCAAAGGAAATCCAAGCTTCAATCAAGGGGTGATGGCCCTTTTCAAGTATTGGAACGGATCAATGACAACGTCTACAAGATTGACCTACCGGGTGAGTATGGAGTGAGTGCAAGTTTTAACGTTGCTGATCTTTCTCCTTTTGATGTAGGTGACGATTCGAGGACGAATCGCTTCGAAGAGAGGGAGGATGATATGAGCTCGCCCATGAAGATAGGTGCCGAATCCATGGAGTTGCCTTTGGGGCCAATTACTCGAGCACGTGCCAAGAAGTTCCAAGATGCTGTAGCAAGCCATATTGCTCGATTGTGGAGTGATGGGTTTATTGCCCATAAAACGCCCAGCTCAACTAGCTTGATTCGCAATTTCCTACAAGCTGATTTTAGCTTGTGTCAGCTCAATTTAGCTCAATTCGGCACTTAATTAGTTCAAGGAGCTGATTAAATTTATTTTCAATAAATTTAATTAGTTGTGTTAGTTTAGAATCAGCTCAAATCATTTAATTAAATAAATGTGTCTTAATCTGGACATTTTTTTAATTCAGCTTATTAAATATGTTTTATATTAGTACATGCCTTTAATATGTCCATATTAAGTCATAAATTAAATGTGTTTAGTTTAATTACAAAGTTTTAATGTGTCTTGACTAAGACAAATTTATTAGTGGCTGCTAATTAATTTGTCTTAGCCGAATTAATGTGCAGAATTTTAATATGTCCAGCTGCTGATTTCATGAGTATTAAACTTGTCTTAACCACATTTATTTGATGTTTTTCAGCTAGCTTAATGGCAAAGAAAGCTCATAAAGAAGGAGCATGTATTTAGGCACATGCATGGACGACATTTAAAGTGCAGCTGCCTTGTGTTTCCAGCTGACTTTTTGTGCAGCTCAATGGACTTCTAGCTGCTGTTTTGAGCTTTTCCAAGGGCCAATTTCGTGGAGAGCAATGGCCAAAGAGTGCCTCATAAATTCCAGCAGCCAATTCATGTGGAGGCTACTCATATTCGGCCAAAGAAGCATAATTTTTGAAGCTGTCCATTTCTCTTCTCCATAGCAGCAATTAAGCTCTTTTAAAACATTAACTGAATGTGAATTTTCTCCATTAAAGGGGCCAGCCGAATCATCTTTTTCTAGAAGGTTAATTTTCAGAATTTTATCACATGAATGTAACTAGGAAATTTCTAGGAAGTTTCCTCAAGAAACTTAAGGCATAAGGATCTGATTAGATAGGCTATTCGGCTGCCTTAGTGAAGCTATAAATAGGTCATGTAATTCACATTTTGAGGTTAATGAACAATTTGATAGCTTTGCTAAATTGTGAGGTTGTTTTCAACTCTCGTTATTCTCCAAAAACTTGTGAGACTTATCAAACATCTTTGTGGCGTCAAACTTGTTTTTGTTTCTTCCCGAACTTATCACTTTAATCCCAAAAGTGTGGCGTTCGATTCATACTAAGGTTCCTATCATCATTGATAGTGGGTCGAAGTTTCTATCCATTTAACAAACCTTCCATCCATCCTTACCAACCTAAGCATTCTCCTAAGTTACGGGTTAACACATTCCTATTGTGTTAGTTCGGCTTTCGAATCCTTAGCCAAATTGCTTCCATTGTTTTCTAATTCATTTCCTAAACCAACAAAACCCTTTTGAGCCTAAATAAACCTCTTTCTTCTAGCCTATTTTGTAAAGCCTCAATTTACTCCTAATTCACGATCGGGCGATCTTTACGACTCAATTCGATCTCGAGGTGAGGGCGTATCATAAGAACTAAGTCACTAAAAATAATTTTTAAATCTGCACAAGACTCAGTGGCTAAAATTTCCTTACCTCGCTTACCTTCGGGCTCATGTAGTGTGATTTCATCTTTAACCTTGTCTATTTTAATCGTATGAAAGCGTCTTTCATCGAAAAGGTATTGAAGTTGAAAGTTATCTTTTGGTATTTCGGGAACCTGAAAAGTAGCAACACAAGAAAAATTCATATCTTGGTTAGTGGAAACATTCCTCACTACCCTTTCCTCGTCTTTTTCTTTTGTTTCTTCAATTTCTTTTTCAATTTTCTTATCTGTTTCACATTCCTTTCCACTCTCAATGATATAGAGGTGCGCGCAGACCAAGATCGAGTTACCAAGTCACGAGAAACTCCTACGAAAGGTCCTAGACAAATAGATCTGAAAACAAAAACAAAGATTAAGATTAAACCAAATCAGATTTGAATTTAAAATTCCCAAATTCAATTAAAGGAGCAGTAAGAAGAAAAGAAATAAAATCGATGAATCAAACGAAATTGAGAAGAAAGAAAAGATGCGAATCTGCCAAGGAATTTATTCGGCCAAGAATGCCCAATTTCTAGCAATCAATTGATTCCCAAATTGAAAGAGATCCAATCGGCCAAACCCTAGGAATTGGGGATTTTTGGGTTCGAATGGGTGCTGCCAAGAGGAGAACAACTTAAACGATGAGATCTTGAGTTTAATCAATGTTGGAAAACAAACAAGAACAACAAAATATTAGATGAGAAATCAGCACAAGTATAAGCAAAGAAAAGTAAAGAAAGAAATCGAAAACAGCAATAATTAAAGGATAAGTCCTAAAGATCCTTGAAATCCCGAAAGATTTCACAAATCTCTTCAAATGGCTCTAATCTCCCCTCCAAAGAATATCGATGGCAAGAAGAAGGTTGAAGATGGCTCCCACAATCAAAAGATTGTTAAAACAATTCTAAAGAAAACTCAAGAGAGAATTCTTGGAGAAAACCCCAAAGAAAATTCTACACTCAACAAATCTGAAATTTGATAGAAAAAATAATAATAAGATGTGTTTACAAAGGGTGGCTGGCCAATGCTTATATAGGCCTCCAACAAATCCTAATCTCACAAGTAACTAATAAAAAATTAAACCTAATTAATAAAATAACAAGGTAAATTCGGCCATGCACTTATATGGGCTGTTTTGGGCCAAATTTTACATGTAATGCTCCTAAAGTTTAAAAAATTAAATTAAACAAGTAAGATGTTTACAAATTGGGCCCTTTGACATTTTGGCCTGATTTTCAACTAAGTATGAAGAAATTTCTTGATTGGGCTGGATTTTGGTTATTGGGCCTCGCCTTCAAGAATTTGGGCTCGTGATCCATCTCCTACCAAAATTGGCTCGTTGACACTCGTAATGGAGATCCAATGCGTTTTGGCTGCAACATTTGGTTTCTTGGACCAAGATTTCCAAGATTTGAAATCTTGATTTTCTTGATTCTTGAAATCTCTTCGAACAGCAAAATTGATGCGACCCCGGCCTCGGTGATGAGAGTCGAGTCGTTGATGTGCCCGATCGTTAAAATTAAGGAGTATGAGTTGAGGTTTTCAAGTCGGGTTGAAAAGAACAAATTGGCTGGAAACAAGAAAATATTTAAGTGATTAAAGGATGGATAGGGTAGGTTCGATTTCAAGGCTGAAGAAAGAACCGATATTATATGCAATATCAACCCAAATCTTACGTTAGCTTGAAATGATGAAAAATTGTTAATCGTGACCCAATATCTATGAGAGAAAAGAACCAACGATATAGGATTGAACGCCACACTTTAGTAAAGTGATAAGTTAGCAATTGACAGGATTGACGCCACAAGAATGTCTTGATAAGTCAATGGAGTCAAGAGAGAACAAAGGGAGTTGAAATACTCACCAATTGAACAAAACTTCATAATTGATCAAAGTCTCAAAATTAGTAACCTTCAAATGATTACAAAAACAACAATTTATAGGCTGAATATGTTCCAGCCGAATGAACTCAAAGCAATCAGCTTAATTACACTTAATTGAACTCAAATGGCTGTTGAAATAACCAAAAAGTCATTTGGAAACTTCTATGCATAGGTGACATCAATGGGCAGGTTGTTTAGTCTTCCAATTCAGCTAATAATTACACTAATGAGCTGAAATGATTTTGTTCAATGTTTGATTAGCTGAAAACATTATGAGCAGCCTTTAATTCCTCCTTGGGTAGCTAAATAAGCATTAGCCAAATTAATGGTAGTTTAAGCACACGAATAGCCCAAGTGTGTGAACACTTGATGTCCAACAGCCTCCAAGTGTGGATGAATGAAAATGAATAGCTCTTATGGTGTGAAAACGTTTTTGTGAGATGAATGGCCTTGTGTGAACAACTCTTTGTCCATTGCTCTTCACGAACAGCCACTTGGAGAAGCTAAAAACTATTGCTGGATTTTTAATTCAGCTCATGGTCCATTGAGCTTCACGAATAGTCACATGAAGAAAAGGAATCATCAACTCTCTTCATAGCCAATTCATGCATGTACCTAAAAGCAATTTAATTCATAAATTTAATTCATATTAGGACACATTTAAATTGACAGCAACAAGACACATTAAATCTGCTCATTAATTCAGCTGGACTAAGACACATTAAAATGATGTAATAAGCTGAATAAATCCATGTCATGTGCTAACTAAGACATATTAAAAACATGTAATTAATTTGCCTAATCTAAGACACATTAAAACAAATAATAACTTAGACACAAATTTAATTCAACAGCAGCTAAGACAAATTAATTAGAATATGAAATTAATTTGTCTCAACTTTAGACACAATTTAAACACTTCTAATTAAAAAGTCCAGAATTAAAATGCAATTTAATTATTTAAGCTGAATAAACTAATTTGCATTTATTTTATTCCAGCAACTAAAATTATAAAACGCAAAGTAAGCTCAAACAAGCAAATGAGCTCAATGAGCTGGAAATGAGCTGAATTGAGCTCAACGAGCTGAGATTAGGCTTCATTTTGCACTTCGGCCCCTCAAACTTAGGCCACTCTCGATGACATCGAGTTGGGTTGAAACATGATGCGACCAGGTTCGCATCATTCCCTCCCTCTTGAAGACGATTTGTCCTCAAATCGGGCCACTTGCTCGAGAAAAATTTTTCACCGTCACAACCCCCTTGGTTGACGGTACTGGCAATGTTGCTCCCAAGATCCTGAAATGCACATATAACTTGAACACAAGTCAGGTTATTTGCAGGCCCTCCCTCTATAGGGGTATGACGTTTAAATGTGTCATCTTCACGATAAAGAAAATGATTAAGGACACGATGAGTTGTAAACTTACAAAGGCTTTATGAATTCGCATTCCAAACTTGAGCAAATAAACCATTACCGAGTTCAAAAGTATAAAAGGGTCTTACCTTTTCAAATTGACTCCCCATATTCGGCAGTAGGAAGGACAAAGGATTCAAGCTCAAGTTGCATCCATAAGACATGGAAAATTTATTCAATTGATTATGACCCCTTAGTCCTATTCGATCAAAACTTGTATACCTCAAATTATCAAACTGTTCTGATATGCCAACATTATGATCAAAGGAATTAATCATGTTACATGTCATCATTATTTCGCATAATTGTATCAAAGGTGAAGTAGACATACATGTTGTCAAACATTCATATGTCTCAGATCTTATCCACACATCATTGTTCAAGCAAATTAATTTTTCACGACAATTCAATGAACACACATTTTCAGTACAGTCAAGTAAAAGAGAAATTCTATTTGATTCATGTTCGTGCAAAATTAAACCTTGCAGTGGACGATTGCCTATTGATTCACCAACAAATTCATCAACATTATGTTTTTCGAAAATGAGAGTTTTCTTGTCATCATTCAGAGCAAATTTATAGTCATCAATCAAAGAATGGCAATTATCGACTATAACATACAGTACCTTTTCAAAATTCAAGTCATGAGAAAAGTCATCAATACGAGTTGAATGAAGTTGTTTAGAGAATAGAGAAACTTCACCTTGCTTACCATTAGAGGCGGGAAGACGAGGATCAGTTTTACCTTGTTCAATCAATTGAAAACGTCTCTCGGTAGAAAGGTAATGAAGCTGGAACCTGTCTATCGGTGGAAACTTGCAAACCTGAAATGAAGAAAAATCACAAGGCAATTTCAAATGGGGGTTAACAAAAATATCCCTCCCTTGTGTTTGAGCACTCTCTTCTTCTTCACTCGTTTTCTTTTCAAACTCTCTTTCTTTTTCAATCTCATTTTTCTTTTCACTCTCTTTTGTTTTTGAAATCTCATTTTCATATTTTTCTTTTCAATTTTCTTTTCTTCATTTTCTTTTCTCTCACTTTTTCGTTTTCTTTTCTTTTTTGTTTTCTTTTTCTTCTTCACTTTCTTTTTGAATTCATTACAATGTGCGGATGACACAAAAGAATCAAAAAGATAACCATTTGACTCAAAGAAAGAGAAAATATTTTCATAGGCTTTTTGTCCATTTCTTCAAGTACAATCTTTTGGTAAGGCCTTCTTCGAAGCGTACGAGGAATAACTCGTCCTTTCTCGTTCGTCATATCGAAAAGTCACATGCTCAAGGCTGTCACGTCTTGTATTCCTTGACGAATAGGAATCCCGATAAGAATCTCTTAGCGAGTAGTCTTGGGACACGTATTGCCGTGATGATCTCGACTCTGTTTCTTGACTTGGTGGATTTTGTTTCCGTCGGGCCTTTGCCTCCACTCGATCTAAACGTCTTTTTAATGGACTTAGTTTTTCCTCCAACATTCGGCCCATCTCGTTCACCAAATATTGAAATTCATCAACGGAGAATTCTTCTTGAGACATGATTATTAACTGAAAGAAGAAATGTTAAAAGAATAATATCAGAGAATTAGATACCTCACCACAAAATCTCGCAAGTCACTCGGAAAGAAAATTTCACTCCACTCGGGTTTACACTCGCTTTGGCTTTTCTTCTCTCAAATGGTCTCACCAATCACTCTTGCCTTTTACCACTCTAGTTCGCGTCTCTAAGTTCTCAATGGACTTCCTTAGACGAATTAGCAATCTGGGTGGAGTCAGCTTCAATACTTAATGTAAGGGTGGGAGTAGATGTTGGGACGAAAGGTAGGCTAGAAAACAATTTTGGAGTGGTTTAAAGTGTAGCCGAATGGTTAAGTAGTGAATGATAGTAGAAAAGAGTTTGTGGGTCGAAACTACAAGGATGGTACAAACTTTTGTCACTTCACAGAACTTTAAGATTCAATTGGCAAGAACTGACCATTTTTTTTTCAATTCGAATTTTTTTTAAGTCACCAAAATGCCAAATACAAATAGAGAACTTCAATCCACGAATTTTTTTTTACTTTTTTTATTTTTTTTTGATTTTTTTAATTTTTTTAATCACTTACTCCGGCAACTTCACGAACGTCCGTACTCAATTTTTGCTAGCTCTGATGCCAAATGATGAGACCCCGGCCTCGGTGATGAGAGTCGAGTCGTTGATGTGCCCGATCGTTAAAATTAAGGAGTATGAGTTGAGGTTTTCAAGTCAGGTTGAAAAGAACAAATTGGCTGGAAACAAGAAAATATTTAAGTGATTAAAGGATGGATAGGGTAGGTTCGATTTCAAGGCTGAAGAAAGAACCGATATTATATGCAATATCGACCCAAATCTTACGTTAGCTTGAAATGATGAAAAATTGTTAATCGTGACCCAATATCTATGAGAGATAAGAACCAATGATGTAGGATTGAACGCCACACTTTAGTAAAGTGATAAGTTCGAAATTGACAGGATTGACGCCACAAGAATGTCTTGATAAGTCAATGGAGTCAAGAGAGAACAAAGGGAGTTGAAATACTCACCAATTGAACAAAAGTTCATAATTGATCAAAGTCTCAAAATTAGTAACCTTCAAATGATTACAAAAACAACAATTTATAGGCTGAATATGTTCCAGCTGAATGAACTCAAAGCAATCAGCTTAATTACACTTAATTGAACTCAAATGGCTGTTGAAATAACCAAAAAGTTATTTGGAAACTTCTATGCATAGGTGACATCAATGGGCAGGTTGTTTAGTCTTCCAATTCAGCTAATAATTGCACTAATGAGCTGAAATGATTTTGTTCAATGTTTGATTAGCTGAAAACATTATGAGCAGCCTTTAATTCCTCCTTGGGTAGCTAAATAAGCATTAGCCAAATTAATGGTAGTTTAAGCACACGAACAGCCCAAGTGTGTGAACACTTGATGTCCAACAGCCTCCAAGTGTGGATGAACGAAAATGAATAGCTCTTATGGTGTGAAAACGTTTTTGTGAGATGAATGGCCTTGTGTGAACAACTCTTTGTCCATTGCTCTTCACGAACAGCCACTTGGAGAAGCTAAAAACTATTGCTGGATTTTTAATTCAGCTCATGGTCCATTGAGCTTCACGAATAGTCACATGAAGAAAAGGAATCATCAACTCTCTTCATAGCCAATTCATGCATGTACCTAAAAGCAATTTAATTCATAAATTTAATTCATATTAGGACACATTTAAATTGACAGCAACAAGACACATTAAATCTGCTCATTAATTCAGCTGGACTAAGACACATTAAAATGATGTAATAAGCTGAATAAATTCATTTCATGTGCTAACTAAGACATATTAAAAACATGTAATTAATTTGCCTAATCTAAGACACATTAAAACAAATAATAACTTAGACACAAATTTAATTCTACAGCAGCTAAGACAAATTAATTAGAATATGAAATTAATTTGTCTCAACTTTAGACACAATTTAAACACTTCTAATTAAAAAGTCCAGAATTAAAATGCAATTTAATTATTTAAGTTGAATAAACTAATTTGCATTTATTTTATTCTAGCAACTAAAATTATAAAACGCAAAGTAAGCTCAAACAAGCAAATGAGCTCAATGAGCTGGAAATGAGCTGAATTGAGCTCAACGAGCTGAGATTAGGCTTCATTTTGCACTTCGGCCCCTCAAACTTAGGCCACTCTCGATGACATCGAGTTGGGTTGAAACATGATGCGACCAGGTTCGCATCAAAAATTGGGCCAAGATTCGGTTTCTTGATTTTCTTGAAAACAAGAAAGTGAATCTTGATTTTCTTGTTCTCTCGTGTATGCATCTAAGGCCTTGCTAACAAGCTCTTGAATGGTCCCATTTAGTTTGGACCGCATTTGTCGGGCCTTTGATCTCGTTATTGGGCCTTGTGGCAATGTGAGCCCATCACGTTCTTGAACTTGGATTGGGCCTTTATGACTCGTATCATTCCCCCTTCCTCAAAAAGATTCGTCCTCGAATCTAAAAAATCAAATGAACTTGAATTTCCTCGATCGAACGGGACTAATGACAATTGAGTCCACTGAAAAGAATAGCCATGAAATAGTAAATAGCAACGCAAACAAGCTTGTAGTCCAATTATAAGCATAATAGAACAGGTATAATGCATGTGAATGGACAGATTCAGATTACCATGCCTTAATCGACTGATACTATCTCGGTTTAGTAGTTGAGTCTGAGTCGTTTAGTTCCCGATCGTAAACGAAGAAGTTGAATAGACGAGAAGAAGTTAGAATATATTTGTGTTCAAAGAAGTAAGATAAGTTCGTGCAAAGTTGGATGTGGATTTGGTTTAAGTCGAAAAGGTATGAATAGAATGGACGAGTTCGGTTTAGAATAATTAAGAAATGGTATTTGGTTTTGGTACATTTTGGTATTTGGGAATTGGCTCGAAATGGTATGGAATTGGTACGAAATGGTATGGTATTTGGTACGAATTGGTAATGGTTCAAAGAGGTCAAGAATGAACCAACACTAAAGAAAAGTGTCGACCCGAAACTTATAGGACCTAAAAGAATTGGAAATGGTTGAAAAGGACCTTGACCCGATACTTAGGAAAGTATGAACTAAAGGTATCAAAGGTGAACGCCACACTCGGGTTTAAGGAGTGATAAGTTCGGAAAAGACTCGGAAAGACGCCACTAAAAGCTTAGATAAGTCTTACGGGTCTCGAACGAAATTTGAGCTATTTATAATAATCCACTAGGCTAGCCGAATGGTCACTTAAATTCCTTAAAAATTAAGCAAATGAATTACTTAAATGGGCTAGCTAGATTCGGCTGAACTTGGAGCTCCAATGGTCACCTTCTAGATGGACAATTGAACGTGGAGCTTGAGGGAGTAAATGGCAGCAGCTACATTCGGTTGATGTGCTTAAAGGAGCTCATTTAATTGGCAACTATTGCTGAAAAATTACCAGCAATTAAGAAGATGTTGAGTAGTCACTTTGAGTGTGAAAACCAAGTTTTGAAGAGTCTTTGAATGTGAACACCTTGATCCGAACAGCCATGATGTATTCAACAGTGTGTAAGCAATAAATTCGGCTGAATGGTCACCTAGGAGACTTCAAACAGCAGCCAACTTCATTCTCCAATTCATGCATGTGCCGTCCCCTTCATGTACCCTCTTTTAATACCTTTCATGCTCCAAAAACGTTCATGGATGATGTACCTGCAGCAACATTCATCAAATAATTCAAATTCATGTTTAGACACATTAAATTAACACTAAAATGCTGCACATTAAATTTGGCAGCCTTAGGACATAATTAAAACAAGTAATAAAGTTAACATATTAAAAACAAGCTTAAAAACATATTTATAAGCTGTATAAATTAAGACAAAATTAATAACATGTCATAATAACTAAAATATCATGCATAATTAAGTTTGACCAGATTTAAGACCAATTTAATAACGAAAATTAATTAAGCTTGTAAATAACTAATTTAACTAACTCAATTAATTATTTCAGCTACTATATTATTGACTAAGTTATTTTGAGCTAATTTTGAGCTGGTTCGAATTTAATGAGCTGAAGTGGAGCTTAATTCAGCTCGTAACAAAGTGCAAGGAAGGCTCATCGAGTTTGTCCAAGCTTTATCAATGCGTCCAACCAAAGTCTCGCCCCAAACTTGATCTACTAAGGCCAAAACAGCCTCCTTGAATTGTTTAGCTCGTGATCGGGTGATTGGACCTTGAGGCAGCTCCAAAGGCTCCTTGCTCGAGCTAGGTTGGACTTGAGGCGTGGCTGTATCATCGACGGTCTATAGATTCACTCACACATGCATTATCAAAAACAAGAATCTTTTTATCAACCATCAAAATAGATTTATCATCAATAAATAAAATAGGATAGTCAAGCACGTTTCGATCTAAGTGTTCATCAACACGATCTTTGTCGCTATCCGAGGAGTACAAAAGTGTTTCAAAGGTTTCAAGCATCTTACCTTGATAAGCAGAAGAATAAGGGTCGATTTTACCTTTTTCATTTAAAACAAACCTTCGTTCATCGGGGGCATAGTGTAGTCGGATCTCCGTTGTTGAGTTAACCTTTGTCAAGTGGAACTCAAACTTCATGTACAACCACATAAACTGTTTAAGGCACGAATATAAATTGAAAACAAATTTGGAAAATTTCGTTACCTTATTCTCCAAAATAGATTTGCACAAATTCGAGGATTTTACACAAGGTAAATCAAGAGAATAACAAATCACGCTTCTTTTCGTAATGACTTTATCAACCACAATCGAAGAGTAACAATTAATCGGATCAAAATGAGGGGATCTTTTAAGAACTAAGTCACCAAAAGTTTTATCAATAATTTTCAAATCTGCACTGGACTCGGTTTCTAAAATTTCCTTACCTCGCTTACCTTCGGGATCATGTAGTGTGATTTCATCTTTTCCTAAGTTGATCGTATGAAAGCGTCTTTCATTTGAGAGGTATTGAAGTTGAAAGTTATCTTTCGATCTTTCGGGAACCTGAAAAGTAGCAACACAAGAAAAATTCATATCTTGGTTAGTGGAAACATTCCTCACTACCCTTTCCACGTCTTTTTCTTTTGTTTCTTTTTCTAATTCATTTTCTCTTCTTTCTTCAATTTCTTTTTCACTTTCAATCTCTTTTTCATTCTCTTTTTCTTTTTCCTCACTTGTTTTAACAGAATTTTTCAGTTTGATTTGGTCCTCATGGACTTGTTCCGGAGTGAGCGACACTAAGGTGAGTTTCTTTCCTTGATGCTTGAAAGAATACCTATTGGTACGACCATCGTGAGTGACTTTTCGATCCAGTTGCCATGGTTCTCCTAGCAACAAATGGCAGGCTTGAATAGGCATTACGTCGCACACAACTTCATCTTGATACTTACCGATAGAAAAGGCGATGCGCACTTGTTGAGTGACCCTAAATTGGCCTTCGTTGCTAAGCCCTTGTAGTTGATAAGGTTGTGGATGCTTGGTAGTGGTTAAGCAAAGCTTTTCCACCATCGTCGTGCTGGCTATGTTCGAGCAACTTTCACCATCAATAATAACTCTACAAAGCTTACCTTGTACATGGCAGCGAGTATGAAAGAGATGTTCTCGTTGCTGCTCGCTCTTTGGTTTTGCCAAAGATGATTGTCCACGATCATGAAAATCATCATCCATTCTAGGGACACGTTGAGGGCTGTACCTATAGGGCTGGTTATCCCTATCTTCCTTAATTGGATCTCGATATTGATGTTTTTGATTCACTCGTACCTCATTCAAAGTAGTATTCAATGCTTGAAGTGTAGCATTTATTTGTGTGATTGCAGCAGTATGTTCGTCTAACTGTTGTTGGACTTTCATAAGTGCATCATTATTATCACCTTTAGACATCTTCAAAACCTGTAAAAAATAAACACTCAACACTCAAAAATAAAAGTTATCAAACCTCACCGTTAATCACTCAAAAAGAAAAATCAAATTCTCAATGAGGTCGAATTCAATCTTGTGAGTTCTTTATCAGAGTTTATATCAGCCAATTAGAGAGTGTGAACCAAACTACCAAAGAATCATAATTTGCACTAGGATGCCAAAAACTGACGAGACACCAAGTGATTCGTGTTGCACCGAGAAAGGAGTTGTGCACACGTGTAAATCCTACTAACACAAGAAACAAGAAGGTGTTAGATAACGTAACAGAAGAATAAAAGCAAACAAATGAAAACCTACAGCTAAGAATCAATAAAAATTGCTGAAAACAGAAAACCTGAAAAACTGCGGAGTAACTTGACAGCTTCGTTCGAGGTGTTCCCGATCTCCAAAAATCACGAAATTAAATCTGGAATGTCATTATATATTGAATTTTTTATCTGGAAATTTTGGGCACCAAATTCAACCCGCTGAATCTTTTTTTAAATTTTTATTGAATTTCATCTTTTTTGATTTTTTTGACCTTTTTGACTGATTTTTTTGCGGGATTAATTTTTTTTATATTCAATCACAGTGCCACAAATATGTATGTAAAATTTCAGATCAATTGGACAACTTTTACCCACTTAAATGAATTTTTTTCGAATAATTTTTCTGGGTAAAACTGCTGTTTGTGCTTTAAAAAAATTGAGATTAGTTTAGAAATCAACCAAGAACACCTAAAACGCCCAAAATCTGATACCAAATGATATAGAGGTGCGCGTAGACCAAGATCGAGTTACCAAGTCACGAGAAACTCCTACGAAAGGTCCTAGACAAACAGATCTGAAAACAAAAACAAAGATTAAGATTAAACCAAATCAGATTTGAATTTAAAATTCCCAAATTCAATTAAAAGAGCAGCAAGAAGAAAAGAAATAGAATCGATGAATCAAACGAAATTGAGAAGAAAGAAAAGATGCGAATCTGCCAAGGAATTGATTCGGCCAAGAATGTCCAATTTCCAGCAATCAATTGATTCCCAAATTGAAAGAGATCCAATCGGCCAAACCCTAGGAATTGGGGATTTTTGGGTTCGAATGGGTGCTGCCAATAGGAGAACAACTTAAACGATGAGATCTTGAGTTTAATCAATGCTGGAAAACAAACAAGAACAGCAAAATATTAGATGAGAAATCGGCACAAGTATAAGCAAAGAAAAGTAAAGAAAGAAATCGAAAACAGTAATAATTAAAGGATAAGTCCAAAGATCCTTGAAATCCCAAAAGATTTCACAAATCTCTTCAAACGGCTCTAATCTCCCTTCCAAAGAATATCGATGGCAAGAAGAAGGTTGAAGATGGCTCCCACAATCAAAAGATTGTTAAAACAACTTCTAAAGAAAACTCAAGAGAGAATTCTTGGAGAAAACCCCAAAGAAAATTCTGCACTCAACAAATCTGAAATTTGATAGAAAAAATAATAATAAGATGTGTTTACAAAAGGGTGGCTGGCCAATGCTTATATAGGCCTCCAACAAATCCTAATCTCACAAGTAACTAATAAAAAATTAAACCTAATTAATAAAATAACAAGGTAAATTCGGCCATGCACTTATATGGGCTGTTTTGGGCCGAATTTTACATGTAATGCTCCTAAAGTTTAAAAAATTAAATTAAACAAGTAAGATGTTTACAAATTGGGCCCTTTGACATTTTGGCCTGATTTTCAACTAAGTATGAAGAAATTTCTTGATTGGGCTGGATTTTGGTTATTGGGCCTCGCCTTCAAGAATTTGGGCTCGTGATCCATCTCCTACCAAAATTGGGTCGTTGACGCTCGTAATGGAGATCCAATGCGTTTTGGCTGCAAGATTTGGTTTCTTGGACCAAGATTTCCAAGATTTGAAATCTTGATTTTCTTGATTCTTGAAATCTCTTCGAACAGCAAAATTCGGCCAAGATTCGGTTTCTTGATTTTCTTGAAAACAAGAAAGTGAATCTTGATTTTCTTGTTCTCTCGTCTATGCATCTAAGGCCTTGCTAACAAGCTCTTGAATGGTCCCATTTAGTTTGGACCGCATTTGTCGGGCCTTTGATCTCGTTATTGGGCCTTGTGGCAGTGTGAGCCTATCACGTTCTTGAACTTGGATTGGGCCTTTATGACTCGTATCACTCAATCTCTTTTTGCTCTTTTTCATTTTTAATTTCTTTTTGTGTCTTCCTTTCATTACAAGATAGAGATGTTACAAATGAATCAGAACGGAAAGGCTCTTGTTGGGTATGTACGGAATAACTTGCATACGAACAATGATCCCCTTGGAAAACTTCACTCTCCAAACTTGCTTTGCATCGTCTTGAATTCCTCGTTGAATAGGAGTCATAATAGGAATCTCTTCTCGAATATTCGTTGGATGTTCGTCTTCTTGGCACTCTCATTTCTGCCCTTTCACTTGAATTAAGTTGTCCCCGTTGGGCTCTTTGCTCCACCCGCATCTCATTGATAGTAGCACTTAATGTTCGAAGTATGGTAGCCCGTTCGTCTAACTGTTGATGGATCATTTTAAGTTTATCATGGACATCATTATGGTCATTATCACCTTGACCAATCCTAGACATTTTCAAAAATCTGCAAAATAAACACTCAACACTCAAAAAGAAAAGTTAGCAAACCTCACCGTTAATCACTCAAAAAGAAAAAATCAAATTCTCAATGAGGTAGAATTCAGTCTTGTGAGTTCTTTAGTAGAGTCTATATCAACCAATTAGAAAGTGTATGAACCGAAACTACCAAAGAGTCCTAATTTGCACTAGGATGCCAAAAACTGACGAGACACCAATTGATTTGTGTTGCACCGAGGAAGAATTGTGCACACGTTTAAATCCTACTAACACAAGAAACAAGAAGGTGTTAGATATTGTAAAGGGAGAATAAAAAGCAAACAAATGAAAACCTACAGCTAAGAATCAATAACAATTGTTGAAATTGAAAAACCTGAAAAATTGCGAAGTAACTTGACAACTTCGTTCGAGGTGTTCCCGATCTCCAAAAATCATGAAATTAAATCTGGAATGCCCTTAAATATTTAGTTTTTTATCTGGAAAGTTCGGGCACCAAACTCAACCCGCTGAATTTTTTTAATTTTTATTAGATTTGTCTTTTTCAATTTTTTTGACTTTTTCGACTGACTTTTGTTCGGGAAATATTTTTTTATATTCAATCACAGTGCCAAAAATATGTATGTAAAATTTCAGTTTAATTGGACAACGTTTACCCACTCAAATGATTTTTTTCAAAAACTTTTTCTGGGTAAAACTGCTGTTTGTAGTTTTAAAAAATAGAGATCAGTTTAGAAATCAACCAAGAATACCCAAAACGCCCAAAATCTGATTCCAAATGATAGAGGGTTGTGCGCGGACCAAGATCGAGTTGCCAAGTCACGGGAAACTCCTACGAAAGCTCTAAATGAACAGATCTGAAAATTAAAACAAAGAACAAGATTAAACTAATCAGATCTGAAATTAAATCCCCAAATTCAATTAAATGAGCAGCAAGGAACAAAGAACGAATGAATAAATGTATTCGGAGTTCAAGAAGATGAAATCGAACTCCAATAGTGAAATCCCACAAGCTGAATCTGCCAAGAACACCAAAACAGTAAGTAGATTGAAACAATCAGATTTTTAATTGGAAGATTAGGGATTTGGGCGGCAAAAAGAAAAGAAAGAAATAGATGAAATTGAACGGTTCCAGAAGTGAATTTAAGTTGTGATTCGGTCCAATTGAACACCCAAGATGAATTGCCCAAATTTCAGCAGCCGGATTTCACCCAACAAGAAGAAATAGAAAACGGCAAGAACCCTAAATTTTGGGGAATTTTGAATCGATTAGATGCTGCCAATAAAAGAACCGATTAAATGAAGAGTTCTTGGAGTTTGAATCAAGGCTGAAACACAAACAAAAATAGCAAAGAAATTAGATATAGATTCGGCATCAACAGAAATAAAGAAAAGAAATTGAACAGCAAGAATAAAAGATAAGTCCTAAAGATCCTTGAAATCCTGAAAGATCTCACAAATCTCTTCAAACGACTCTAATCTCCCCTCCAAAGAATATCGATGGCAAGAAGAAGGTTGAAGATGGCTCCCACAATCAAAAGATTGTTAAAACAACTTCTAAAGAAAACTCAAGAGAGAAATCTTGGAGAAAACTCAAAGAAAATTCTGCTCTCTCAAATCTGAAATTTAAGAATGAATCTAAGTTTTATGTACAAGGGGTGGCCGGCCATGCCTTTAAATAGGCCTCAAGTAATCCTAATCTAACAAGTAACTAATAAAATTAAACCTAATTAATAGAATAAAATAAAGGAAAATTCGGCCAAGCATATATATGGGCTATTTTTGGGCCGAATTTTACATGTATGTTCCTAAAGCTTAAAAAATTAAATTAAACAATTAAAATGTTTATAAATTGGGCCCTTTGACATTTTGGTCTGATTTTCAACTAAGTATTAAGGAATTTCTTGATTGGGCTGGAATTTGGTTATTGGGCCTCGCCTTCAAGAATTGAGCTCGTGATCCATCTCCTACCGAAATTGGGTCGTTGATGCTCGTAACAGAGATCCAATGCGCTTTGGCTGTAAGATTCGGTTTCTTGGACCAAGATTTCCAAGATTTGAAATCTTGATTTTCTTGATTCTTGAAATCGCTCCAAACAGCAAAATTGGGCCAAGATTCGGTTTCTTGACTTTCTTGAAAACAAGAAAGTGAATCTTGATTTTCTTGATTTGAGCCCATCACCTTCTTGAGCTTGGGTTGGGCCTTTGTGACTCGTATCATTCCCCCTTCCTCAAAAAGATTCATCCTCGAATCTGAAAAATCAAATGAACTCGACTTTCCTCTATCGAACGGGACTAATGGCAATTGAGTCCACTGAAAGGAATAGCCATGAGATAGTAAATAGCAACGGAAACAAGCTTGTAGTCCAATCATAAGCATAACAGAATAGGTATAACGCATGTGAATGGACAGATTCAGATTACCATGCAAACAATTTAATTTACTGGCCACTGTCTCGTCAAATATTCGAAACAAAGATGGACATGTTTTAAGGCATTCAGTCGTCTCAAATTTGTCCCACAAACCATGAATAAATTGCGAGCAATAAATCAAATGGTAAACATAATCGTCACAAGTAGGTATTTGAAAAGATTCACATGGTTCACAGAGTTGCATAATCATACCATGCATTAATCGACGGTCTATAGATTCACTCACACATGCATTATCAAAAATAAGAATCTTTTTATCAACCATCAAAACAGATAGATCATGATGTGATCCGGCCCGATTGATTGAGTCGATTCACTTGATTGCCCGATCGTCGACGAGAAGTTTGTTCGATTTTGTAGATAGATGGAGTTAGATGATTTTTTATAGCGGAAGTTGAGAAAATGGGTTCAAAAGATGGTTTGGATAGCGGAACTTGCTCTTTCTCCCTTACGCCCTCACAAAATTTTATCATCCTCAATTGATCTTTATATACATCAGTAGGATTTAAAGGAGCAAAAGTGAATTTCTTACCTTTAAATACAAGGGTGTATCGATTAAGTTTACCTTGGTGTGTAACATCACGATCAAATTGCCAAGGTCGTCCAAGGAGCAAGTGTGCTGCATGCTTTGGGACTACATCACACCATACTTCATCCTCATAATTGCCGAGTTTAAAAGTGACCAAGGACTATTTCGTAACTTTAACTTCGGAACATTCATTAAGCCACTGAAGGTGATATGGCTTAGGGTGTTTGGTGCAAGGCAACTTTAAAGAATCAATCAAATAGCTACTCACCACATTTGAGCAACTACCACTATCAATAATGAGTGAACATAAGTTACCTTTAATAAAACACCGAGAATGGAAAATATTGGCCCTTTGGCTATCATCATCTTTCATCTGAATGTTAAGGGTTCGACGAACTACAAGGCATTGAAAATTAGCAAAGTCCCCTTCCTTTGGTGGTTCGACCAACTCGTCGCCATTATCACTGTCATCCACAAGTTCTGGCATATCTGGATCTGTATTATCAGAGTCGGAAGTGTACTCATCGTTATCTTTTAGAAGAAGTAATCTCGTGTTAGGGCATTCTCTACTATAATGACCACGCCCTTTGCACTTAAAGCATTCAATCTCACGAGTCCTCTTCGCACTCGAATCACCTAAATTGGGCTGCTTAGAAGGTGTTTGCGTTTTAGCAGGAGCCCCTTTTTTCCAATCTGATTGTTTACTTCCATTACTCAAAGAAGACTTGTTAGTAACAAAAGGTGGTTTTGAACTCTTAAAATCAGAATTGAATTGTTACCTCGATAATATTGTGAAGTAGAGAAGGACCCAAACCTTTGTTCTTTTAATTGTTGCTCGATCTCAATGGCTTTGTGAACTGCTTCTTCCAAATCAATGTAAGTTTGTAGCCTCAATGTATTAGCTATCGACCTGTTCAAACCATCAATGAATCGAACCATAGTTGTTTCTTCATCTTCCTCTACATTAGCTCTCTGAATGAGCATCTCCATCTCTTTAAAATATTCATCCACCGTCCTACTACCTTGGATAAGTCTTCTCAACTTTGTTTTAATTTCTCTATAGTAGTGAGGTGGAATAAACCTTTTATGCATAATCTGTTTCAACTCATCCCATGTCGAAATCTCACCTTCATAATTCCGATGGCGGTTTACCCCAAGTTGAGTCCACCAACTTAATGCATAATCAGAAAATTCTAGTGTTGCTAACGCTACCTTTTCATCATCCGGACATTTATAATACCGAAACATGAGTTCAATCTTAGATTCCCATTCACAATAAGCGTCAGGATCATTCTTACCATGAAATTGGGGAATTGTGAATTTCGGTTTTGCCAAAGAAGGTTGTCCACGATCATGAAAATCATCATCCATTCTAGGGACACGTCGAGGGCCGCGCCTATAGGGCTGGTTATTTCTATCTTCCCTGATTGGATCTCGATATTGAAGTTCTTGATTCATTCGTACCTCATTCAAAGTAGTATTCAATGCTTGAAGGGTAGCATTTATTTGTGTGATTGCAGCAGCGTGTCCTTCTAACTGTTGTTGGACTTCCATAAGTGTATCATTATGGTCATCTTTAGACATCTTCCAAAAAAGCTGCAAAAATAAACACTCAACACTCAAAAATAAAAGTTATCAAACCTCACCGTTAATCACTCAAAAAAGAAAAAATCAAATTCTCAATGAGGTCGAATTCAATCTTGTGAGTTCTTTATCAGAGTTCATATCAACCAATTAGAGAGTGTGAACCAAACTACCAAAGAATCCTAATTTGCACTAGGATGCCAAAAACTGACGAGACACCAATTGATTCGTGTTGCACCGAGGAAGAAGTTGTGCACACGTCTAAATCCTACTAACACAAGAAACAAGAAGATGTTAGATAACGTAACGGAAGAATAAAGGTAAACAAATGAAAACCTACAGCTAAGAATCAATAAAAATTGCTGAAAACAGAAAACCCGAAAAACTGCGGAGTAACTTAACAACTTCGTTCGAGGTGTTCCCGATCTCCAAAAATCACGAAATTAAATCTGGAGTGTCCTTATATATTGAATTTTTGATCTGGAAGTTTTGGGCACCAAATTCAACCCGCTAAATCTTTTTTTAAATTTTTATTGAATTTCGTCTTTTTTGATTTTTTTTGACTTTTTTGACTGATTTTTTTGCTGGAATAATTTTTTTATATTCAATCACAGTGCCAAAAACATGTATGAAAAATTTCAGATCAATAGGACAACGTTTACCCACTCAAATGAATTTTTTTTGAACAATTTTTCTGGGTAAAACTGCTGTTTATGCTGTAAAAAATAGAGATCAGTTTAGAAATCAACCAAGAACACCCAAAACGCCCAAAATTTGATACCAAATGATACGGGGTTGCGTACGGACCAAGATCGAGTTGCCAAGTCACGAGAAACTCCTACGAAAACCCTAAACAATTAGATCTGAAACGAAACAGAAAATTAAAAGATTAGATTTTTGAATTTTCAGATCTGAAATAAAATCCCCAAAACAGTAAAGAATCAAATAGAGAATAGAAATAAGTGTTAATAAGGAATCTTGAAACCCTAGAAGAGATTGCGATTCTGCCCAATTGAACACCCAAATAGTTTTCCCCAAATTTCGGCAATCTAATTTCTCCCAAAAAGAGTATGGATGAATCGGCAAGAACCCTAGAAATTGGGGATTTTTGGGCTAATTCCTTAAGATAGAAAAAGGCTGAAAACACAATAAGAACAGAAAATAAATTAGATAAAGATTCGGCACAACCAGAAATAAAGAAAGAATTGACAGTAAGAAATTAAAAGATAAGTCCTAAGAAGCCTTGAAATCCCGAAAGATCTCACAACTCCCTTCAAACGGCTCTAATCTCCCCTCCAAAGAATATCAATGGCAAGAAGAAGGTTGAAGATGGCTCCCACAATCAAAAAGATTGTTAAAACAACTTCTAAAGAAAACTCAAGAGAAAATCCTTGAAGAACTCAAAGAGAATTTTCACTCAAATCAAATCTGAAATTTTCAATGTAATTGTAATGTAATGTAGGGTGGCTGGCCAAGCCATATAAGTAGGCCTTTCAAATGTTTTCCTAATTTAATTAGAACACTAAAACTAAAACTAAAAAAAAAAAACTCCTAATTATTTTAATATGGAAATTCGGCCAAGGGTCTTTTATTTGGGACTCTTGGACTGAATATAAAAATTTAAACTAAGTAAAATAAATAAATAAATAAATAAAAATAAAAATTTACAACTTGGGCCACTTTGACAATTTGGCCTGATTTTCAACTAAGTATGGGTGGATTTCTTGATTGGGCTTGAAATCTTCTTATTGGGCCTTGCCCTTAAGAATTTGGGCTTGTGATCCATCTCCTACCGAAATTGAATCGTTGATGCTCGTAATGGAGATCCAATGCGCTTTGGCTGCAAGATTTGGTGTCTTGGACCAAGATTCCCAATATTTGAAATCTTGATTTTCCCTTTCTTTTGTGTACGCATCTAAGGCCTTACTAACAAACTCCTGGATGGTCCCATTTAGTTTGGAACGCATTTGTCGGGGCTTTGATCTCGTATCAATAAGCCTTTGCAAAAGAACTCACAATATTCGGCATTAGTGATGGCAAATGAATCAATGAAAATAGACAACCATTAATCATCAAGAAATGATCAGAACAACTATGTGGATCATGCATGGTCATAACAAGACAAGTATGAGTCATGTAAAAAGGCAAACTTAAAACATCATTCTTACAATCACATGAACAAAACTCCTTCCATATCCATAACTCATCAAATGGTCGAGACGAAAACAAATATGTTTTCAAGCATTCGAACTTTTCAATTTGCTTCAAGTCATTGTTCAAGTAAATGGAATGCGAGTAATGGAACAAGAAATTTAAATCTTCATCACAAACACACAAATGAAAAGTTTCATATGATTCATGATTTCGCATGTTTGGCACTCGCAATTGTCGTTTGGTTATGTTCTCAACAATGAATTCATCACATTTTCCAAAGAGAAAAATCGTCTTATCATTACTCAAAATGGATTTATCATCATCAAGCAAAATCAAATAATTAACCACAACAGGATTCAAGCGATTTTCAGCAATCAAGGTGTCTTCAAAAATTTTAGTTACATTCGACTTAAGAAAAGATGGTCGCATAACATCAGAATTCATACCTGATTCACCTTTAGGAGTGGAAAATTGAGAATCAATTTTACCTTTTTCAATCAAAGTGAACCTTTTCTCCTTGAGAAGGTATTGAAGTCGAAGCTCATTACACAATCCTTGAAAAACCTGAAACGAAGGGTAAACACAAAGGCAACTTGCACTTTTCGAAATGTTGGGTTCATAATGCTGAAAGAGGGTAATGTCTCCATAGACGTTGAACTCAAAGGAACAGGCTAAAACACTATTCACATATTGAACATATGTAACGATACCAGGTTCAAAAACATGAGTTGATCTTACCTTTTCGAAATGAAAAATGAATTTCATGTACAGCCACATAAAATGATCAAAGAACAATTTTAAATTATAAACAGTCTTTAAATTTCAGAGGCCAAACATCAAACAGACATAAATTTGTCGCATAAAATTTAGGATGCTTGAGTTCCGCACATATCAACCTAAAACAATAAATTCCAGGTTGGAACACACTAGTTTGATTACTTACGCCAAAGTGTTTTAGTAAATCAAACATGTCAAACCAAAAAGGTTTTCGTGTCCATAGATACAAACATTCAAATCTCTTTATATTCATCAAATCAAACTTGCACAAATTCATGGATTTGTCACATGACAATAATGGATGCACAAAATTATCATATTTGAAAAATTGAATTGCTTTTCGTGAAAACCCGAAATCATGCAAAACCAAATCTTTAATTTGTCGTTCGTACCGAATAACATCAACCACATTCAAAGAATAGCAATTAATCGAATGAAAATAAGAGAATTTTTTTAAAACAAAGTCATTTTCAACAACTTTCAAACTTGATGGCCATGACTCGGTTTTTAAAAATTCCTTACCTCGCTTACCTTCAAGCTTGTGTGGTTCGATTTCAACTTCATCCTTACCTTTTTCGGTCATGCAAAAACGTCGCTCGTTAGGAAGATATTGAAGTTGATATTCGTCACAGAGATTTGTCAGAACCTGAAAAGAAGGAACAGAACGAAAACAAACATCACGGGGGTTAGTTAAAATTTCGTTCTCCTTTTTTGTTCTCGCTCACTATCTTCATTTTCTCTCGTTTCTTCTTCAACATCTTTTTCTTTTTCAATTTTTTTCTCAATCTCAATTTCTTTTTCAATTTTCTTTTCTTCATTTTCTTTTTCTCTCACTATTTGATTTCTTTTTCTTTTGCAATTTCTTTTTCTTTTTCGTTTTCTTTTTGTTTTCTTTCAATTTCTTTTTCAATCTCTTTCTCCTTTTCTCGCTCAATGGATTGCTTCATTTTGAATTGGTCTTCTTGCACTTGTTTCGGTGTGAGCGGCGCTAAAGTGATTTTCCTTCCTTGATGCTTGAAGGAATACCTATTGGTACGTTCATCGTGAATGACCTTGCGATCTGATTGCCATGGTTCTCCTAGCAACAAATGGCAAACTTGAATAGGCACAACATCACAAAGGACTTCGTCTTGGTATCTTCCGATGGAAAATGCAACACGCACTTGTTGAGTAACTTCAAATTTGCCTTCAACACCAAGTCCTTGCAGTTGATAGGGTCGTGGATGCTTGGTAGTGGCCAAGCCAAGTTTTTTTACCGTTCGAATACTAGCCATGTTTGACCTACTTCCACCATCAATAATGAGGCAACAAACTTTATCGTGGACACGGAAACGCGTGTGAAACATATCTTCACATTGTGGTTCATTTTCCAATCTTTGAAGGATTGCACTAATCTTGATGTCAACGATAGTAGGTGTCAAATCTTCTTTATCTTTGTCGAATTGTCGAAATTCAGATCGCATTATCCTTTGCATTTCTTGTCTCCACATTTGGAATTCAAATTCAGAAAATTCTTCAGACATGCTTCAACAAAATATTAGAAAACAAAAGTTAAATTAGAAAGAAAAATAATTCTCACCACAAATCTCTCAAGTTCGCTCAATAAGAAAAATTCACTCACTCGTGTTTGAACTCTTTTAGGCTTTTTTTCGAATGAACTCACGCTCTCTTACCTTTTACCACTCGACCTCGTCTCACAAATTCGTAATTCGTCTCGATAGACTTAATTTGCTGCTTGAGGGTCAGTTTCAAAATGGGTTATAAGGGATAACGTCGGGTGTAGGGTAGGCTAAATAAAGAAAAAAATTGGTTTAAAGTGTGGCGTTGGAATGGGTAAATAATGGTAGGAAGGGAAACTTGATGATCGGAGTAATAAGTGATAATGATAAAAACTCGCAAGACTTTTCACTTTTTTTTCTTCTTTTTTTAACTCGATTTTTTTGTCACTTTTTTTTCTTTTTTTTCGATTTTTTTCAAGCTTGATACGAATGTCGGCACTCCTCGTTTTAGTAGCTCTGATACCAAAGGATGTGATCTGGCCCGATTGATTGAGTCGATTCACTTGATTGCCTGATCGTCGACGAGAAGTTTGTTCGATTTTGTAGATAGATGGAGTTAGATGATTTTTTATAGCGGAAGTTGAGAAAATGGGTTCAAAAGATGGTTTGGATAGATGTTTGATAGGCTCGGTGAAATAAAGAAATATTGTTTATAATTTAATAGTTAAAATGGAATGGAAAAATAGAACTCAAGCGAAGAACGATTCAATACTATATGAAGTATTGCCCCGGGACTTATATTGCTCAAGGTGGATTAAATGGATTTTCGAAGATGGACCTTGACCCGTTACCTATAGAGAGGTAGGAACCAAAGGTATAAAAAGGTGGATGAACGCCACACCAGGATGGTGATAAGTTCAGGAAGTCGGGTTGACGCCACTAGCGAGCTAGATAAGTCAGAACGAGACTCGTACGAAATAGGATAGGAGGAAACCTCACAATCAAGTTTTCAATAATCAAATTCTGTAACCTTTTTACAAAGAGAAAAGAACTATTTATAGATTACATTAGATAGCCAAATAGACTAAGTAAATTCGGCTTTAATTGAATTAAACTAATCTAGAAATGTATCTTTAAAGGCTATGTCCAAATTCGGCTGAATGGTACTTCAATAGGTAGCTTCATGGCTAAGGAAATAAACTTGAAGGCTTGGTGAATGTATGGGAGAGCAATGGACATGTCTAGGTTCGGCCAAGGTGTGAATGAACACTCTAAGAGATGCCTTTTGGCCGAATAGGTACTTAGGAGATCAATGGACAGCAACCGATGCATGTAAGTGAATATTCATGCATTCTTCCATTCATTGTATTAAATCATTCATGCATCATCCTTACGTTCATTGAACTAGGCCATTCATGAATCATCTTTAATTGTGTTCCCACATCATGCATTGTAAGTAGACGTTCATGCACCTAGCTTGAATGAATCTCCACATTCGGCTGTACCTACATGAAACATGAACCAATTAATTAAAAATAGATATATTAATTAACACATAAATTTAAAATAGACAAATTTAATAAAGTCTTAAGCTAAACATATTAAATTCGGCTAAGACAACTTTAAAAACATGAAATAAATCAAAACATAATTATGAGCTGTAATAATTTAAACTAAGTTAATAAAATACTTTAATTATTCAACCAATAAAATAAATGAGCTGAATTGTAGCTAAATTGAGCTCGATTGAGCTGAAATGAGCTCAATTGAGCTGGTCGGAGTTGAAACGAGCTAGAAAAGCTAAAATGGAGCTGAAATTAGCTTGCACTAAGGTGCATGGTTTCTTCAAGGAGTTGGATTGAGCTTCCTCATCTTCAACAAGCTAATTCTCCTTCAAAAACTTGAACAACAAAGCTGAAACAACTTCATGAAATCGCTTGGACCTAGCTCGGGTCATTGGTCCCTTTAGAAGCTCGAGGGAATCAAGACGAGGACTTGATGGGGCTTGGGGCGTGGTCACATCAGATCATCAATAAATAAAATAGGACAGTCAAGCACGTTTCGATCTAAGTGTTCATCAACACGATCTTTATCACTATCCGAGGAGTACAAAAGTGTTTCAAAGGTTTCAAGCATCTTACCTTGATAAGCAGAAGAATAAGGGTCGATTTTACCTTTTTCATTTAAAACAAACCTTCGCTCATCGGGGGCATAGTGTATGGAAATTCGGTCAAAGGTCATTTTATCTGGGACTCTTGGACAGCATATTGATATAAAAATTTAAACTAAGTAAATAAATAAATAAATAAATAAAAATAAAAATAAAACTTTACAACTTGGGCCACTTTGACAATTTGGCCTGATTTTCAACTAAGTATGGATGGATTTCTTGATTGGGCTGGGAATTTGCTTATTGGACCTCGCCTTCAAGAATTTGGGCTTTTGTAACTCGTATCATTCCTCCGTTCCTCAAAAAGATTCGTCCTCGAATCTAAAAAATCAAATGAACTCGACTTTCCTCTATTGAACGGGACTAATGGCAATTGAGTCCACTGAAAAGAATAGCCATGAGATAGTAAATAGCAACGGAAACAAGCTTGTAGTCCGATCATAAGCATAACAGAACAGGTATAACGCATGTGAATGGACAGATTCAGATTACCATGCAAACAATCTAATTTACTCACCACTGCCTCGTCAAATATTTGAAACAAAGATGGACATGTTTTAAGGCATTCAGTCGTCTCACATTGTTCCCACAAACCATGAATAAATTGCAAGTAATAAATCAAATGGTAAACATAATCGTCACAAGTAGGTATTTGAAAAGATTCACATGGTTCACAGAGTTGCATAATCATACCATGCATTAATCGACGGTCTATAGATTCACTCACACATGCATTATCAAAAACAAGAATCTTTTTATCAACCATCAAAATAGATAGATCATCAATAAATAAAATAGGACAGTCAAGCACGTTTCGATCTAAGTGTTCATCAACACGATCTTTATCACTATCCGAGGAGTACAAAAGTGTTTCAAAGGTTTTAAGCATCTTACCTCGATAAGCAGAAGAATAAGGGTCGATTTTACCTTTTTCATTTAAAACAAACCTTCGCTCATCAGGGGCATAGTGTAGTCGAATCTCCGTTGTTGAGTTAACCTTTGTCAAATGGAACTCAAACTTCATGTACAACCACATAAACTGTTTAAGGCACGAATATAAATTGAAAACAAATTTGGAAAATTTCGTTACCTTATTCTCCAAAACAGATTTGGACAAATTCGAGGATTTTACACAAGGTAAATTAAGAGAATAACAAATCACGCTTCTTTTCGTAATGACTTTATCAACCACAATCGAAGAATAACAATTAATTGGATCAAAATGAAGGGAACTTTTAAGAACTAAGTCACCCAAAGTTTTATCAATAATTTTCAAATCTGCACGGGACTCAGTTGCTAAAAATTCCGTACCTAGCCTACCTTCAGGCTCATGTAGTGTGATTTCATCTTCAACCTTGCCTATGTTGATCGTATGAAAGCGTCTTTCATCGGAAAGGTATTGAAGTTGAAAGTTATCTTTTGTATGTGGCCAATGGAAGTGTTCTATCAAACGTAAAGGTGTAAACCTTTAGGCGTCTTACTAAAAACATCCTCATAATCCTGCAAAAAACATTGAAACACACTAGGCAAATTTTCGTTAATGTTAGATAAAGATAAATAGTTTTGCCTAAACCTCACAAGGATACAAGGCTGTTTATTGAGTAGGGCTCTCCGCACATCTTTTTTTGTTGCCATCAAATTTTTCACTCTCATTTTACCACTTGCGGATTCACTCACCTTTGGGCTATTTAGATTTTGACATTTTCACTACTAGTCTATTTTCTCTCTGTCTTTTGTATTTGTCCTTTCTCCCTTACCCCCTCACAAAATTTCATCATTTTTAATTGATCTTTATATACATCACTGGGATTTAAAGGAGCAAGAGTGAATTTTTGGCCTTTAAACACAAGAGAATATCTATTAAGCTTGCCTTGGTGTGTAACATCACGATCAAATTACCAAGGCCGTCCAAGGAGCAAGTGTGCCGCATGCATTGAGACCACATCACACCATACCTCATCCTCATAATTCCCGAGCTTAAAAGTGATCAAGGACTGTTTTGTAACTTTAACTTCTGAGCATTCATTAAGCCACTGAAGGTGATACGGCTTAGGGTGCTCGATACAAGGTAACGTTAAGGAATCCACCAAATAACTGCTAACTAGATTCGAACAACTCCCACTATCAATAATTAGTGAATATAAGTTACCTTTTATAAAACACCTAGAATGGAAAATATTAGTCCTTTGGTTATCAAAATCGTCTCCCATTTGGCTATTAAGGGTTCGGCGAACTACCATCTTATTTTTTTCCTCTTTTTTTTTTGAAATACCTGCAAAATAAACACTCAACACTCAAAAATAAAAGTTAGCAAACCTCACCGTTAATCACTCAAAAAGAAAATTCAAATTCTCAATGAGGTAGAATTCAATCTTGTGAGTTCTTTATCAGAGTTTATATCAACCAATTAGAGAGTGGATGAACCGATCTACCAAAGAATCCTAATTTGCACTAGGATGCCAAAAACTGACGAGACACCAATTGATTCGTGTTGCACCGAGGAAGAAGTTGTGCACATGTTTAAATCCTACTAACACAAGAAACAAGAAGGTGTTATATAACGTAAAGGAAGAATAAAGGCAAACAAATGAAAACCTACATGATACGAGTCATAAAGGCCCAATCCAAGTTCAAGAACGTGATGGGCTCAAATTGCCACAAGGCCCAATAACGAGATCAAAGGCCCGACAAATGCGGTCCAAACTAAATGGGACCATTCAAGAGCTTGTTAGCAAGGTCTTAGATGCATACACGAGAGAACAAGAAAATCAAGATTCACTTTCTTGTTTTCAAGAAAATCAAGAAACCGAATCTTGGCCCAATTTTGCTGTTCGAAGAGATTTCAAGAATCAAGAAAATCAAGATTTCAAATCTTGGAAATCTTGGTCCAGGAAACCAAATCTTGCAGCCAAAACGCATTGGATCTCCATTATGAGCGTCAACGACCCAATTTTGGTAGGAGATGGATCACGAGCCCAAATTCTTGAAGGCGAGGCCCAATAACCAAAATCCAGCCCAATCAAGAAATTTCTTCATACTTAGTTGAAAATCAGGCCAAAATGTCAAAGGGCCCAATTTGTAAACATCTTACTTGTTTAATTTAATTTTTTAATCTTTAGGAGCATTACTGATACGAACTCGTCTCGTGATGTTTTGAGTCGTATGTGTTGCCCAATCGTGAATTGAGTAAGGATGGATTCGTTTCGGTTTTAAAATGAAACAAAATAGAGATAATGGCTTCAAACAAAGGTAATAAACAAAATAAAGAGGAAACAATAACAAATTAATTGGCTAAGACCGAAAATGAACCAACAATAACGAATTGTTGACCCGAATCTCAAAATGGTCTTTAGGTGTTTTTCAGTTAAAGGAATCAGGAAAGGAACCTTGACCCACTATCAACTATGATAGGAACCAAAGGCATATTGAACGCCACACCAAAGGTGATAAGTTCAGCAACAAAGAAAAGATGGACGCCACAAGCAATGCTTGATAAGTCAAATCAATTCCAAAAGAACAAAGAGAATTGGATAGCTCACAATTCAAATATTTCATCTATATTCAGCAAAAAGTTCCCCCTCTCTATGCCTGATTACATCTATTTATAATGCTAAAACAAAGGTAACCGAATGGTCAAAAACATCCACTTAATGTGCCATAAAAACTGATGTCTTTTCTTATTCTTTGAACCAAATAACTCCTTCCATAAAATCACTTTAATTCAGCTGATTTGAATGTCTTTAATGGCTTAGAAAATGACTCTTGAGTTGTCCTTGGCTAGTTGAATAGACACCATCTCTTAACCAGCTCCTTAATGACATTCAAAGGCTTGATTAATTTCTCTTGAAAACTCCAAAAACGGCTGGAAGTGGAAGAGTTGCTGCTGAATTTTAAAGGGCATAAAATGCTCTTTAAAAACTCCTTTAATGATTTTAAGCTCCCTTTATAACAGCCCCTTTAATTGTAACTCAAAAGAACTTGAACAGCCACTTAATTAAATGTGTAACAGCCTTGAATTGTAACCACTATAAGCTAAAAAAGTCACCTGCAATAAACACATTAAAATTAGTTTATTAAACAAATGAAAACACTTATTAATCATAACAAACATTAAACTTACTTAAATAAATGAACTAAAACATATGATGTGATCCGGCTCGGTTGATTGAGTCGATTCACTTGATTGCCCGATCGTCAACGAGAAGTTCGTTCGAAATTGTTTTAAGATGAAGATTGTTTTCAGTTTAAGCGGAAGACTTTTAAAAGGGTTCAAAAGATAGGCCAAATTCGGATATTTTGTAGGTTTGGTTTAATAAGAAAAGAAATAAAGTTTATATTTAATAAATAGGATGGAGATGAAAAAATGAACTTAAGTATTAAGAACGATTCAATACTATGTAAAGTATTGCCCCGGGACTTATATTGCTTAAGGTGGGTTTAATGGAAGTCGAAGATGGACCTTGACCCGTTACCTATAGAGAGGTAGGAACCAAAGGTATAAAAAGGTGGATGAACGCCACACCAGGATGGTGATAAGTTCAAAAGAGAACGATAGACGCCACTAGCACGCTAGATAAGTCAGATCGAAACTCGTACGAATTTAGAGAGGAGAAAACTCACTCTTTGAACAAAGTTCATTCAAATGATCAAAAGTCAAAAGTCCTTTACAAATGAAATCAACAAACTAGTTATACTAGTTTCTTATGCTAACCGAATAGTCCATTCATGAACTTAATGATTAAGTAATGAACCTAAATTAAGACATGAACCTTCTAGAAAAATGACCAATGGTGTCCTTGTCCATGTTCGGCCAAATGGTACTTCAATGGGCAGCTTCATGGCTAAGGAAATGAACTTGAAGGCTTGGTGAATGTATGGGAGAGCAATGGACATGTCTAGGTTCGGCCAAGGTGTGAATGGACACTCCAAGAGATGCCTTTTGGCCGAATAGGTACTTAGGAGATCAATGGACAGCAACCGATGCATGTAAGTGAATATTCATCATTCTTCCATTCATTGTATTAAATCATTCATGCATCATCCTTACGTTCATTGAACCAACCCATTCATGAATCATCTTTAATTGTGTTCCCTCATCATGCATTGTAAGTAGACGTTCATGCACCTAGCTTGAATGAATCTCCACATTCGGCTGTACCTAAAAACACACATGAACTTAATTAATTTCAAGCAAATTCAGCTGAACTAAATTAAAGTATAATGTGAACATCCTAAATAACATTGAGACAACTTAAATATTAACAAATCATAACACATAAATTCGGCTGGACAAATTTAAAACATGTAATAATTTAGACAAATTAAATGACATCTAGACACCTTTAATTCAGCCAAATCAAGACATATTAAACACTTGTAATAAATTAAGACATATTTAAAAGCTGTAATGAAACTTATTTACATGCTTATTTAAATGGTCTAAAACTCCAGCAAATAAAGTTAATTTAGCTAAAGAGCTAATAATGAGCTGAATTGAATTTAAATCAAGCTCAAACGAGCTGAATTAAGCTCATGTGAGCTAAAATAAAATTCGGTGAGCTGAACCAAGCTAAATGGAGCTTGAGGAGCTGAATTCAAGCTGAAATCAAGGGCATCCTTGACCAGGGATTTGTAATCCAAATGCAAGCAAAATAGAATAAGAAAATCCCATGGGAGTGGACGGATGCAAAGCAACATGTTCACAACCATGCAAACAAACTAATTTACTCGTTAATGCCTCGTCAATTATTCGAAACGAAAATGAACATGTTCTAAGGCAATCAAATGTCTCAAATCGTTTCCACAAGTCATAACCAATATGTGAATAACGAATCAAATCAACAAAACAATCTTTGGCACCACCTAAAGAGAACAACGATGTTTCAAAAAGTTCATGAGCCTTACCTTTAAAAGTAGTAAAACAAAGATCATTTTTAAATAAAGCTGAACAGTTAAACACATCACAATTTAAATTCCTTGCAACAACCAATTCTTCAACAAAAATTTTATTACCAACCGAATAGGGCAGAGAAATTTTAAAGTTATCGTAAATCATACCTTGTTTACCTCGAGGGATGGAAAAACAAGGATCATTTTTACCTTTGTCGATCATCATAAATCTTCTCTCCTCAGAAATGTAGTCTAGTCGAATCTCTGTGGTTGAATTAACCTTAACGAAATGAAATGCGAACTTCAAATACAACCACAAAAATGGATTAAGGAATGAATTTAAATTGAAATCAAATTTTTCATACCTCAGTTCCTTATTCAACACCCAATTATCAAAACAATAGAAATTGTTCACACAAAATTGATGAAGCTTGACTTTCCCATAAAACGAACCAAAATAGATTCCGGGTTTAAAAACTTGATTTTGAGTATTCATGCCAAAATGTAGCAAAAATTTCATTAAACCAAACACGTTAAACCAATGGGATTTTTGCATACACAGGGACAAACAATTAAAACTTTTTACATTCATCAATTCATACTTGCACAAATTCATGGATTTTCCACAAAGCGTTAATTGGTGCACAAAATTGTCACAAATGAAGAATTTAATCGCCTTTCGTGAAAAACCGTCATCACGCAAAATTAAACCTTTGGTTTGTTGATTGGAACAAAAATCAACCACATTCAGGGAGTAGCAATTAATCAGACCAAAATAAGGAGAGCGTTTAGAAATTAAGTCACTAAAAAGTATTTCAACAATTTTCAAACCTGGGGGTCGTGACTCGATCGTTAACATTTCCTCACCTCTCTTACCTTTGAACTCTTGAGGCACGTTTTCCTCTTCAACCTTACCTATACTGACCATATGAAAATGTCTTTCATCGGAAAGGTAGTGAAGTTGAAAATTATCGTTTGATATCTCGGGCACCTGGAAAGAAGAAACAGAACAAGAACAAGTTTCATATGGATTAGTCAAAATGCTCCTCACTTTTTCTGGTTCGTTTATCTCTTTTTCTCTCGTTTCTTTTCTAATCTCAACTTCTTTTTTCTCTTTTCATTTCCTCTCTCATTTTCACTTTTATTTTCGACCTCACTCTCTTTTTGGATTTCTTTTTCTTTTTCAATCTCTTTTTCTTTTCTTTCGATTTCTTTTTCTCGCTCGTACTCTTGTACAATCTCAATTTCTTTTTCGAATTCTTTCTCTTCATTTTCTTTTTCTCTCGCTTTTTCGATTTCATTACAATGTGCAGTCGACACGAAAGAATCAAAAATATAATCATTTGCCCCGAAGGAAGAGAAAATATTTTCATAGGCTTCTCGTCCATTTCTTCGGGAACAATCCTCCGGGAAGGACTTCTTTGAGTCATACGATGAATAACTCGTCCTCTCTCGTTTGTCATGTCGAGAAGTTGCAAACTCTAGGTTGTCGCGTCTTGAATTCCTTGACGAATAGGAATCCCAATAAGAATCTCTTAGCGAGTAGTCTTTGGACGCGTATCGCCGTGATGATCTCGACTCCGTTTCTCGACTTGGTGGATTTTGTTTTCGTCTGGCTCTTTCCTCCACTCGATCCAATCGATCATGCAATTTATCAAAATTAGATTTCACAATTCTACGTATCTCTTGCTTCAAATATTGGAAATCTGATTCGGAAAATTCTTGTGACATGATTTTTTTTAAAAAAAAATGATTAAAATAAAATAGAAAGTAAATACCTCACCACAAAAATCTCACGTTTCACTCACAATGAAAATTGGATAACACTCCACTCGTGTTTACACTCGTTAAATGGCTTTTTCTCGCTCTAATGTACTCACCACTCGTGCCTTTTTCCGCTCGTCTCACTCTCGTGAATTCGTATTTTGTTTCAAGAAGACTTATTGCGGCTTAGAGGGTCGGCTTCAAATGGGTTACAAGGGATAACGTCGGTGTAGGGTAGGCTAAACAAAATAAAATCAAGGCTAAGTGTGGCTTAGAAGATGAATAGAAAAGAATGCCAAACTTACAAACTCGAAACACTTTTTTTTTATATCGAATTTTTTTTTAATTGCGTGAAATTTCACTACGGGGGATATAAAAGGGTGTAGAATGAGATTTTGGAAAAATTTCTATTGAAGTGTCTCCAGACTTTTTTTTACGGATCTTTCACGTTCTTTTCGTCCGCACCTAAACCGTATGCAATTTTTTTTTCTTTTTTTTCAATTTTTTTTTTCAATTTTTTTCGAACTCTTTTTTTTTGATTTTTTTGTTACTCCAATACAATAGTAAGCTAAATACAAGGGAAAAAAAATTAAATTACAGCTCAAACTTGTTTTTTTCACGTTTCGAACCTACTTGCGGCCTTATTACGAACGTCGGCGCTCCTCGTTTTAGTAGCTCTGATACCAAATGATGTGATCCGGCTCGGTTGATTGAGTCGATTCACTTGATTGCCCGATCGTCAACGAGAAGTTCGTTCGAAATTGTTTTAAGATGAAGATTGTTTTCAGTTTAAGCGGAAGACTTTTAAAAGGGTTCAAAAGATAGGCCAAATTCGGATATTTGTAGGTTTGGTTTAATAAGAAAAGAAATAAAGTTTATATTTAATAAATAGGATGGAGATGAAAAAATGAACTTAAGTATTAAGAACGATTCAATACTATGTAAAGTATTGCCCCGGGACTTATATTGCTTAAGGTGGGTTTAATGGAAGTCGAAGATGGACCTTGACCCGTTACCTATAGAGAGGTAGGAACCAAAGGTATAAAAAGGTGGATGAACGCCACACCAGGATGGTGATAAGTTCAAAAGAGAACGATAGACGCCACTAGCACGCTAGATAAGTCAGATCGAAACTCGTACGAATTTAGAGAGGAGAAAACTCACTCTTTGAACAAAGTTCATTCAAATGATCAAAAGTCAAAAGTCATTTACAAATGAAATCAACAAACTATTTATACTAGTTTCTTATGCTAACCGAATAGTCCATTCATGAACTTAATGATTAAGTAATGAACCTAAATTAAGACATGAACCTTCTAGAAAAATGACCAATGGTGTCCTTGTCCATGTTCGGCCAAATGGTACTTCAATGGGCAGCTTCATGGCTAAGGAAATGAACTTGAAGGCTTGGTGAATGTATGGGAGAGCAATGGACATGTCTAGGTTCGGCCAAGGTGTGAATGGACACTCCAAGAGATGCCTTTTGGCCGAATAGGTACTTAGGAGATCAATGGACAGCAACCGATGCATGTAAGTGAATATTCATCATTCTTCCATTCATTGTATTAAATCATTCATGCATCATCCTTACGTTCATTGAACCAACCCATTCATGAATCATCTTTAATTGTGTTCCCTCATCATGCATTGTAAGTAGACGTTCATGCACCTAGCTTGAATGAATCTCCACATTCGGCTGTACCTAAAAACACACATGAACTTAATTAATTTCAAGCAAATTCAGCTGAACTAAATTAAAGTATAATGTGAACATCCTAAATAACATTGAGACAACTTAAATATTAACAAATCATAACACATAAATTCGGCTGGACAAATTTAAAACATGTAATAATTTAGACAAATTAAATGACATCTAGACACCTTTAATTCAGCCAAATCAAGACATATTAAACACTTGTAATAAATTAAGACATATTTAAAAGCTGTAATGAAACTTATTTACATGCTTATTTAAATGGTCTAAAACTCCAGCAAATAAAGTTAATTTAGCTAAAGAGCTAATAATGAGCTGAATTGAATTTAAATCAAGCTCAAACGAGCTGAATTAAGCTCATGTGAGCTAAAATAAAATTCGGTGAGCTGAACCAAGCTAAATGGAGCTTGAGGAGCTGAATTCAAGCTGAAATCAAGGGCATCCTTGACCAGGGTCATATCAACATATATGCAATAATTATTTCAGCAACTAGTTTAATTAAAGAAGCATAATATAAAAAACTTAATTTATGCATCAATAAATAATCCTAGGAACTAGATCAATTAAGAACAACACTTATTAAATAAAGTTCAACAAAAACACTTATTAATTAAAACTAAGATGAGTTGAATAAATGTCCAGCAACTCATTTATTAAACTAAGATGCTTAAATGCATGGTTTTGAAATGCAATTTAACTAACATGAAAGTTACATAATTAAACTAACTTGACTTAATTTAATGATGCAAATTTAACTAACATGAAAGTTACATAATGCATGACTTTATTAAATGCAGAACACATATTAATATGTGCAAACTATGACATAATTAAAAAGACAAACTAAAATAACTAAAAATTAATGAATCAAAGTCCTTATTTTCCAGCAGCCAAATTGACAAACTAAAATTAAAAACTTCATTTTGCACTTGGGCCCCTCGAGTTTGGACCAATCTCGGTAGCGTCGAGTTGTGTCGTAACATGATGCGACCGGGATCGCATCATACCCTCCCTCTTGAAAACGATTTGTCCTCAAATCGGGCCACTTGCTCGAGAAAAAATTTTCAAGATCATGACCCCCTTTGTTCATGATCCGGACAGAATTATTTTCAAAATTTTGAGAACCACAAATGGCTCAGCTAGAAAGAAGGTCATTTGCATGCCATCCCTCTTTAGGAGGGTACCACCTAACATCGTCACCTACAAAACAATAAAACAAATTAGTTACACAATGAAGGTTAAACACAAAAGAACTTTCCGGGATTTTAGTCACAACTTGAACAAATAAACTCAAAAGAACAACACATGAATCAATACCGGGATCAAAAATAGAAATTGGTTTTACCTTTTTCTTCGATGGAAACAAACCTGATTCACAAGGTATTTGAAGATTATAGTTTTGAAAATTAGAATTCCATGGTCCAAATCCCTTGAACAATGATATGGAACAGCATTCACCGGGATCAAAGACAAAATTTTTGTTCACCATTTCAATTTGACCAGAAAAATTTATGGCTAGTAACTTATGAAGAACTTGAAGCACATTAAAGTTAAAATCATGCAACACATGTTCGAATCCATTAAGTAACAATATACAACAACCTCTAGAATAAAAAAATTTGATTTTGACTTGGCAAGCCAACGAAATTAACATGTTTGGTTTTCGAACTAAATAAAGATAAAAGTTGAAGCAAATAGAAGGGGTCAACACATTGATTGAAAATACAATTTTGATACTCACCTTCGCTTGAGGTCAACTTAGGAATACAGGCTCTGGGTTTAAAAACATGGTTTTGATCGGTCGTTCCATAACGTAACAAAAACTTCACTTTCACCAAGACATCACACATGCCAAATAAAGAAGATGTAGGCAAAAATAAATTTAAACAATCAAATCTCTCAAATCTCATGCAAATATACGAAGATCTCACGCTAAGAGTTAAAAAATTTTCATTACCATCACGATCAAACAGATTGAGCGTTTCACATGAAAGCTCTTTATCAAACATGATCAGATTTTGTATTTGTGGATTTAATCGAACAACATCAAAAGATTTTTCAACACAAAACTTATTGAGTGAACAACTCTTCATGCCTCCACTTAAAACGAATTTATCAACCATAAATAGCGAGTAACAATTAACCAAATCAAAATAAGGAGATCTTTTAAAACTAGGTTATCGAAAATTTTATCAACAACTTTCAAACCTGATTGCCATGATTCATTGACTAAAAACTCCTTACCTTGCTTACCTTTAAGCGCTTGAACCTTACCTTTTTTCGATCAAATGGAATCGTCTCTCATCAGGAAGGTAATGAAGTTGAAACTTGTCATTTGAATCTCTAGAAACCTGGAAAGAAGAAACAATATGAGGACAACTTGCAGATTGGTTAGTAAAAACATTCCTCGCTTTTTCTTGTTGACTTTCATCTTTTCCACTCGTTTCTTTTTCAACTTCTCTTTCTTTTTCCACAATCTCTTTGTTTGTTGAAAACTCACTTTCACTCATCAATTCTCTTTCATTTTCAGCAACACTTGTTTCTCGCACTCTTTCTTTTCTTTCTCCAATCTTTTTCTCTTTTTCAATTTTTGTTTCTTTTTCGGTTTCTTTTTCTCTTGTCACTCTTTTTCTTCTCTGAACTTTATTACAAAATGGAGATAATACAAAAGAATCAGAACAATAGACTTTTCGTTGGAAAGAAATGGAAGAATCTTCATAAGAGTCACGATCAACTCTTCGTGAATAAACCTCCATGGATGAGTTCTTATATAAAACAAATTCACTTCTTCGTAAGGATTTTTCCGTAGATGAATACTTTGATGCATACGAAGAATGACTTGTACTTTCTCGTTCGTTACCTTGATAGGCTTCAAACTCATAGCTGGATTTATTTCGGCCTAAATTCCTTGAAGAATAGGAATCTGGATAAAGGTCTCTTTTCACATATTCGTCAAATGTTCGTCTCCTTGATGATCTCATTTCCGTCCTTTCATTTGGATAAATTTGCTCCCGTTGGGTTCTTGCTCGATGACTTCGCTCTTCGACACGATCCAATCGTTTCTTGATGGGTTTGAGTTTTTGATCAAATAGATGCTCCATTTCATGCGTAAAGGCTTGGAGTGTAAAATCTGGCACACTTCCTCCAACAATTCTTACAGGATGGAATCCAACCCCCTTGTCTGAATTTTTTTCCAGACTTCGTGACATTTTTTAAAGAACTCACAACAAAGAAAATCTCACTATCCACTCACAAAGAAATCTCACTTCCTTGGCTTTTTTTTCTCTCGAATAAACTCACTACTCTCTTGCCTCTTTCCACTCACTCCTCCTCTCTAAGTTCTTAGGAATTATTTAAACTTAAAAGCAGTTGTTGTGGGTCGGCTTACAAACTTGATGTTTGGGCTTGGAAAGAATATTGTAGGACAAAGGAAAGTAGGCTTGAAATAAAGAAATGTAATTGTTTGGTGTGGCGAAAAGTAGAAGGTAGTAATGACTAAAATTTCGGGCAGCAAACAAAAACTAAATTTCAAAACTAGCTCTCTTTTTTTTCTCAATTTTTTTTTCACAATTTTTTTTTCAAAATTTTTTTTCACAACTTGATATCCAATCTTTTAAGTTTGAATGGAAACTAGTTTTTTTTTTCAAATTTTTTTTTTAAATTTTTTTTTCGAGTTTTTTTCGAGAAACTACTATACCGTAGTGCCGACAATGTCGATTCTTACTCCAAATTCGCTAGCTCTGATACCAATTTGATACGAACTCGTCTTGTGATGTTTTGAGTCGTATGTGTTGCCCAATCGTGAAAGTAAGGATGGATTCGTTTCAGTTTTAAAATGAAACAAAATAGAGATAATGGCTTCAAACAAAGGTAATAAACAAAATAAAGAGGAAACAATAACAAATTAATTGGCTAAGACCGAAAATGAACCAACAATAACAAATTGTTGACCCGAATCTCAAAATGGTCTTTAGGTGTTTTTCAGTTAAAGGAATCAGGAAAGGAACCTTGACCCACTATCAACTATGATAGGAACCAAAGGCATATTGAACGCCACACCAAAGGTGATAAGTTCAGCAACAAAGAAAAGATGGACGCCACAAGCAATGCTTGATAAGTCAAATCAATTCCGAAAGAACAAAGAGAATTGGATAGCTCACAATTCAAATATTTCATCTATATTCAGCAAAAAGTTCCCCCTCTCTATGCCTGATTACATCTATTTATAATGCTAAAACAAAAGTAACCGAATGGTCAAAAACATCCACTTAATGTGCCATAAAAACTGATGTCTTTTCTTATTCTTTGAACCAAATAACTCCTTCCATAAAATCACTTTAATTCAGCTGATTTGAATGTCTTTAATGGCTTAGAAAATGACTCTTGAGTTGTCCTTGGCTAGTTGAATAGACACCATCTCTTAACCAGCTCCTTAATGACATTCAAAGGCTTGATTAATTTCTCTTGAAAACTCCAAAAGCGGCTGGAAGTGGAAGAGTTGCTGCTGAATTTTAAAGGGCATAAAATGCTCTTTAAAAACTCCTTTAATGATTTTAAGCTCCCTTTATAACAGCCCCTTTAATTGTAACTCAAAAGAACTTGAACAGCCACTTAATTAAATGTGTAACAGCCTTGAATTGTAACCACTATAAGCTAAAAAAGTCACCTGCAATAAACACATTAAAATGAGTTTATTAAACAAATGAAAACACTTATTAATCATAACAAACATTAAACTTACTTAAATAAATGAACTAAAACATATATGCAATAATTATTTCAGCAACTAGTTTAATTAAAGAAGCATAATTTAAAAAACTTAATTTATGCATCAATAAATAATCCTAGGAACTAGATCAATTAAGAACAACACTTATTAAATAAAGTTCAACAAAAACACTTATTAATTAAAACTAAGATGAGTTGAATAAATGTCCAGCAACTCATTTATTAAACTAAGATGCTTAAATGCATGGTTTTGAAATGCAATTTAACTAACATGAAAGTTACATAATGCATGACTTTATTAAATGCAGAACACATATTAATGATGTGCAAACTATGACATAATTAAAAACACAAACTAAAATAACTAAAAATTAATGAATCAAAGTCCTTATTTTCCAGCAGCCAAATTGACAAACTAAAATTAAAAACTTCATTTTGCACTTGGGCCCCTCGAGTTTGGACCAATCTCGGTAGCGTCGAGTTGTGTCGTAACATGATGCGACCGGGATCGCATCAATTACATGTAAAATTCGGCCCAAAACAGCCCATATAAGTGCATGGCCGAATTTACATTGTTATTTTATTAATTAGGTTTAATTTTTTATTAGTTACTTGTGAGATTAGGATTTGTTGGAGGTCTATATAAGCATTGTCCAGCCACCCTTTGTAAACACATCTTATTATTATTTTTTCTATCAAATTTCAGATTTGTTGAGTGCAGAATTTTCTTTGGGGTTTTCTCCAAGAATTCTCTCTTGAGTTTTCTTTAGAAGTTGTTTTAACAATCTTTTGATTGTGGGAGCCATCTTCAACCTTCTTCTTGCCATCGATATTCTTTGGAGGGGAGATTAGAGCCGTTTGAAGAGATTTGTGAAATCTTTTGGGATTTCAAGGATCTTTAGGACTTATCCTTTAATTCTTGCTGTTTTCAATTTCTTTCTTTACTTTTCTTTGCTTATACTTGTGCCGATTTCTCATCTAATATTTTGCTGTTCTTGTTTGTTTTCCAGCATTGATTAAACTCAAGATCTCATCGTTTCAGTTGTTCTCCTATTGGCAGCACCCATTCGAACCCAAAAATCGCCAATTCCTAAGGTTTGGCCGATTGGATTTCTTTCAATTTGGGAATCAATTGATTGCTGGAAATTGGGCATTCTTGGCCGAATCAATTCCTTGGCAGATTCACATCTTTTCTTTCTTCTCAATTTCGTTTGATTCATCGATTCTATTTCTTTTCTTCTTGCTGCTCTTTTAATTGAATTTGGGAATTTTAAATTCAAATCTGATTTGGTTTAATCTTAATCTTTGTTTTTGTTTTCAGATCTGTTTGTCTAGGACCTTTCGTAAGAGTTTCTCGTGACTTAGCAACTCGATCTTGGTCCGCAAGCATTCCTATATCACTACAGCTAAGAATCAATAAAAATTGCTGAAGACAGAAAACCTGAAAAACTACGGAGTAACTTGACAACTTCGTTTGAGGTGTTCCCGATCTCAAAAAATCATTAAATTAAATCTGGAATGTCCTTAAATATTTAATTTTTAACCTGGAAAGTTTGGGCACCAAATTCAACCCGCTGAATCTTTTTTTAAATTTTTATTGAATTTCGTATTTTTTTATTTTTTGACTTTTTTGACTGATTTTTTTGTGGGATTAATTTTTTTATATTCAATCACAGTGCCACAAATATATATGTAAAATTTCAGATCAATTGGACAACGTTTACCCACTTAAATGAATTTTTTTCGAACAATTTTTCTGGGTAAAACTGCTGTTTGTGCTTTAAAAAATTGAGATCAGTTTAGAAATCAACCAAGAACACCCAAAACACCCAATATCTGATACCAAATGATACAGGGGTTGCGCGCGGACCAAGATCGAGTTGCCAAGTTACGGGAAACTCCTACGAAAACCCTAAACAATCAGATCTAAAACGAAATAGAAAATTAAAAGATTAAAACTTTGAATTTTCAGATCTGAAATAAAATCCCCAAAACAGCAAAGAATCAAATTGAGAATAGGAATAAGTGTTAATAAGGGTTCTTGAAACCCTAAAGGAGATTGCGATTCTGCCCAATTGAACACCAAGACACTTTTCCTCAAATTTCGACAATCTATGATACGAACTCGTCTCGTGATGTTTTGAGTCGTATGTGTTGCCCAATCGTGAATTGAGTAAGGATGGATCCGTTTCGGTTTTAAAATGAAACAAAATAGAGATAATGGCTTCAAACAAAGGTAATAAACAAAATAAAGAGGAAATAATAACAAATTAATTGGCTAAGACCGAAAATGAACCAACAATAACGAATTGTTGACCCGAATCTCAAAATGGTCTTTAGGTGTTTTTCGGTTAAAGGAAACAGGAAAGGAACCTTGACCCACTATCAACTATGATAGGAACCAAAGGTATATTGAACGCCACACCAAAGGTGATAAGTTCAGCAACAAAGAAAAGATGGACGCCACAAGCTATGCTTGATAAGTCATATCAATTCCGAAAGAACAAAGAGAATTGGATAGCTCACAATTCAAATATTTCATCTATATTCAGCAAAAAGTTTCTTTCTCTATGGCTGATTACATCTATTTATAATGCTAGAACAAGGTAACCAAATGGTCAAAAACATCCACTTAATGTGCCATAAAAAACTGATGTCTTTTCTTATTCTTTGAACCAAATAACTCCTTCCATAAAATCACTTTAATTCAGCTGATTTGAATGTCTTTAATGGCTTAGAAAAATGACTCTTGAGTTGTCCTTGGCTAGTTGAATAGACACCATCTCTTACCAGCTCCTTAATGACATTCAAAGGCTTGATTAATTTCTCTTAAAAGCTCCAAAAACGGCTGGAAGTGGAAGAGTTGCTGCTGAATTTTAAAGGGCATAAAATGCTCTTTAAAAACTCCTTTTAATGATCTTTAAGCTCCTTTTTTAACAGCCCCTTTAATTGTAACTCAAAAGAACTTGAACAGCCACTTATTAAATGTGTAACAGCCTTGAATTATAACCACTATAAGCTAAAAAGTCACCTGTAATAAACACATTAAAATTAGTTTATTAAACACATTAAAACACTTATTAATCATAACACATATTAAACTTACTTAAATAAATGAATTAAAACATATATGCAATAATTATTCCAGCAACTAGTTTAATTAAAGAAGCATAATTTAAAGAACTTAATTTATGCATCAATAAATAATCCTAGGAACTAGATCAATTAAGAAGCATCTTATTTAATAAAGTTCAATTACTAACTCATGTATTAAAACTTTAAGATAAGTTAAATTAATTGATCAGCAACTTATTTATTAAACTAAAACAAGTTAATTAAAAGAAACAAATTCAGCTTGCAATAAATTGTAAATAACGCCTTTTGAACGGTTTGAAGCACGACTATCAAATCCGGCCACTCCCTCTTCCCAAGCTCGTTCCACATAGCTTGCTATTGCATTTCGAAATCTCTTAGCTCGTGATCGAGTTATTGGTCCTCGTGGCAGCTCAATGGATTCGGTAGTAATTTCCCGGGCTAAGGTTGCATCATTCCCCCCCTCTTCGAGGCGATTTGCTCCCAAATCGTCACCTACATCGAAAAAAGATAAATCAGCAACATTAAAAGTAGCACTAACCCCATACTCACCAGGTAAATCTAACTTATAAGCGTTATCATTAATTCTCTCCAAGACTTGAAAAGGTCCATCTCCTCGTGGTAATAGTTTGGATCGTCTTTGAATGGGAAATCTTTCCTTGCGCTTGTGAATCCAAACCCAATCACCAGGTTCAAATATTACTCGTTTACGGCCCTTGTTAACTTGATGTGCATATTGCTCCGTTCTTCGTTCAATATTATCCCTAACTCACTGATGTAATTGTTTCATAAAATCTGCCTTTTTCTTTCCATCTACATGCACCAATTTATCAAAAGGTAAAGGCAATAAATCCAATGGAGTTAAGGGATTAAATCCATATACTACCTCAAATGGTGAAAACTTGGTAGCTGAATGTACCGATCGATTGTATGCAAATTCAATGTGAGGTAGACACTCCTCCCAAGTTTTTAAATTCTTACGTATAATGGCCCGCAGTAGTGTTGACAGAACTCTATTAACAACCTCTGTTTGGCCATCAGTTTGGGGATGACTTGTTGTGGAAAATAATAGCTCAGTTCCAATCTTTCCCCATAAAGTCCTCCAAAAGTGGCTGAGAAATTTAGTGTCTCGATCTGAAACTATGGTTCTTGGAATTCCATGCAATCGTACAATCTCCCTAAAAAATAGATTGGCAACATTTAAAGCATCGTCAGTTTTGTTACATGCAATGAAATGAGCCATTTGTGAAAACCGATCAACTACAACAAACACAGAATCTTTGCCATTCTTTGTTCTAGGAAGACCCAAAACAAAGTCCATAGAAATATCCATCCATGGCATTTCTGGAATCGGTAATGGAGTATAGAGTCCATGTGGCTGGACCCTTGATTTTGCCTTCTTGCAAACAATACAGCGATTGCACACTTTAGCCACATCTCGTTTCATCTTTGGCCAATAAAAGTGTTCTTGAAGAACGGCCAAAGTTTTGGCAATACCAAAATGTCCCATTAAACCCCCACTATGTGCTTCATGAACCAGCAAATTTCTAGTTGATCCTTGGGGTATGCACAACTTATTTTCTCGAAATAGGAATCCATCTTGCTGATAGTACCTGTCATACGCACCTTGCACACATAACTTGTAAACTTCTCCAAAATCAGAATCATCAGCATATAATTCCTTTAAATAAGCAAAACCAAGTAACTTAACATCCAAATAATTTAAAAGAGCATACCTTCGCGATAAAGCATCTGCAACGATATTTTCCTTACCTTGCTTATACTTAATCACATATGGAAAGGATTCTAAGAATTCTACCCATTTTGCATGTCGTTTGTTAAGCTTAGTTTGCCCTCTCAAATGCTTCAAAGCCTCATGGTCCATGTGTATAACGAACTCCTTAGGCCAAAGGTAATGCTGCCATGTTTCTAATGCACGTATCAATGCGTACATTTCTTTGTCATATGTGGGATAATTGAACGTAGCTCCATTAAGTTTCTCGCTAAAATAAGCCACCGGTCGCCCATCTTGCGTTAAAACCGCACCTATTCCTATTCCAGAAGCATCACATTCTACCTCGAAAATTTTGTTAAAATTTGGCAAACATAAAAGTGGAGCATTAGTCAAGCAATCTTTGATTTTAACAAAAGCAGATTCTTGTTCATCAGACCAAATAAAAGGTGAATTTTTTTTGATAATACCGGTTAATGGGGCAGCAAGAGTGCTAAAATTCGGTACAAACCTCCTATAGAAGCTTGCAAGGCTATGAAAACTTCTAACTTGGCTGATGTTATTCGGTCGTGGCCATTCTTGTATTGCTTTAATCTTCTCTTGGTCCACCTCTAATCCATTCGCACTTACAACAAAACCTAGAAAAACAACTTTGTTAGTACAAAAGTTACATTTCTTCAGGTTTGCATACAATACTTCCTTTCGTAAAACCTTCAAAATAGCATGCAAATGTTCAAGATGTTCAGTTAATGATTTGCTGTAAATTAAAATATCATCAAAATAAACTACGCAAAAACGACCAATGAATGACCTCAAAACGTGGTTCATCAACCTCATGAAAGTACTCGGTGCATTGGTGAGGCCAAAAGGCATCACTAACCACTCATACAAACCGTATTTAGTCTTAAACACAATCTTCCACTCGTCCCCCTCCTGCATACGAATTTGATGATACCCGCTTTTCAGATCAATCTTAGAGAACAATTTTGCTCCACTAAGCTCGTCTAACATATCATCAAGTCTAGGAATGGGATGTCGGTATTTGACGGTAATTTTGTTGATAGCTCGGCAATCTACGCACATCTTCCATGAACCATCTTTTTTAGGCACCAACAGAATGGGAACCGCACATGGACTTAAACTCTCCCGTATATAGCCTTTTTCCATTAATTCCGCCACTTGTCGTTGCAACTCTTTAGTTTCCTCTGGGTTGCTTCGATAAGCTGGTCGATTTGGAATTGTAGCTCCGGGAATAAAGTCTATTTGGTGTTCAATACCTCGAAAAGGAGGCAATCCACTTGGCACATCTTCCGGGAAAACGTCTTTGAATTCCTGAAGCAAAGAAACAATAGACAAAGGTAAAGAATTATCAAGTTCGTTAGCATCAAATAAGCATTCCTTGTACGTAAGTACAAGTACGGGTTGATGCAACAACAATGATTTTCTTATCTCTTTTTCTCTCGCAAATACGCTCATTTTACCACTCTCAATTTCTTTTTGACTTTCTTGTTCCTCTCGTACTTTTACCTCCACTCCCTCAATTTTTTCTTTCTTTTTTTTCATTTTTCTTGTCTCTCTATTTTTCAATCTTTTCCTTCAACTTCAATTGATCTTGGTACACTTGCTTTGGAGTCAATGGCGCTAAAGTTACATTCTTGCCTCGATGCTTGAATGTATAACGATTTGTATAACCATCATAGATCACGCGCCTATCAAACTACCATGGACGTCCCAAAAGTAGATGTCCCGCATGCATAGGAACTACATCGCACACCACTTCATCTTGGTACTTTCCAATAGAAAATGCCACCACAGCTTGTTTTGTTACTTTCAGCTCACCTCCATCATTTAGCCATTGCAACTTGTATGGAGTGGTATGGAGTTGGATGTTTAGTTGTAGCCGAACCTAGCTTTTCCACCAACATAATACTAGCTACATTAGTACAGCTACCACCATCAATGATCATACTACATACCTTGCCTTGAATGTGGCATCGAGTGTGAAAAATATTCTCCCTTTGTTGATCAGTTTCAACACTTTGAATACTGAGGCTACGCTTCACCACAAGAATTTCTCCTTCAATGGGTAACTCTAAATCTTCATCATCGGATGGCATTTCAGGTTCATTTTCATCCTCTTCCTCCGACTCAACTTCTCCATCAGCTCTTATCACCATAATTCGTCGATTGGGACATTGACTAGCTATGTGCCCTCGGCCTTGACACTTGAAACATCTTATGTCTCTCGTGCGATTTGGCGCTTGCTCATTTTTATTTCGACTTGTCTCTACAATGGGTTGATTTGATTTAACTGCTACAGTCGGCTCTTTTGTTCTAACAGGGGGTTTGTTGACTCCTTGATTCCATTTGTTGGTTGAAGAATTGGCATAGGGTCTACTAACTCCTTTTCGCTTAAGTTGCTTTTCAACCTTAATCACCATGTGAACCATGTCCATCACTTCAACATAGTGTTGTAGTTCAACTATGTTGGCAATGTCTCGGTTTAAACCCGCAAGGAACCTAGCCATGGTTGCCTCTCGATCCTCCTCGATATCAGCTCGAACCATCGCTATCTCCATCTCCTTATAATAATCTTCAACACTTCTATTTCCTTGAGTAAGGTTTTGAAGTCGTTGATAAAGATCTCGATGGTAGTATGATGGAATAAATCTTTTCCGCATGACTGATTTCATTTCTCCCCAAGTAGAGATGGGTCTTTCACCATTTCGTCGTCGACTAGTTACAAGCTGGTCCCACCACACTATGGCATAATCAAAAAACTCAATTGCCGTGAGTTTCACCTTTTTACTCTCCGAATAGTTGTGGCAATCAAAAACAAGCTCAATCTTCTTTTCCCACTCCAAATAAGCTTCAGGGTCATTCTTACCTTGGAATGGTGGAATTGTCATCTTGATATTCTTAAGATTGTCATCTGGTCGTTCACGATCTCTAGGACCTCGTTGTCGTTGACGGCCTCGACGTCGTACACTTTGGGCAGATGAGTGATCACTTTCTTGTCCACTTGCTTCATATGGATCTTGAATTGGAAGTTCTCGCTCTTGTCTTGCATCTTCCGGAGTCATCTCACGTTGTTCTCATCTCTCGACTCGATATAATCGATCTTCAATTGGTTCAAGTTTTCTATCAAATAATCGCTCCATCTCTCGCATAATTGCTTGAAGGGTAAGATCTGGCACTCCTCCTCCAACATTTCTTACGGGACGGAACCCTCCTTCCACATTTTGATTTCTTTCCGGACTTCGTGACATATTTTTTTTAAAATGAACTCACAACAAAGAATCTCACTATCCACTCACAAAGAAATCTCACTTCCTTGGCTTTTATACTCTCGAATAAACTCACCACTCTCTTGCCTCTTTCCACTCACTCCTCCTCTCTAAGTTCTTAGGAATTATTTAAACTTAAAAAAGCAGTTGTTGTGGGTCGGCTTACAACCTTGATGTTTGGGCTTGGTAAGAATATTGTAGGACAAAGGAAAGTAGGCTTGAATCAAGAAATGAAAGGTTGGATGTGGCGAAATAGTAGAAGGTAGTAATAACTATAATTTGGGCAGCAAACAACAACAACAAAATTTCAAAACTAGCTTCTTCTTTTTTCACGAAATTTTTTTTTTCACGATTTTTTTTTTCAACTTGATATCCAATCTCTTGAGTTTGAATGGAAACCAAATTTTTTTTTGAATTTTTTTTTGAAATTTTTTTTTGAATTTTTTTTGGATTTTTTTTGAAGAAACTACTATACCGTATTGCCGACAATGTCGATTCTTACTCCAAATAACCTGGCTCTGATACCAATTTGATACGAACTCGTCTCGTGATGTTTTGAGTCGTATGTGTTGCCCAATCGTGAATTGAGTAAGGATGGATTCGTTTCGGTTTTAAAATGAAACAAAATAGAGATAATGGCTTTAAACAAAGGTAATAAACAAAATAAAGAGGAAACAATAACAAATTAATTGGCTAAGACCGAAAATGAACCAACAATAACGAATTGTTGACCCGAATCTCAAAATGGTCTTTAGGTGTTTTTCGGTTAAAGGAAACAGGAAAGGAACCTTGACCCACTATCAACTATGATAGGAACCAAAGGTATATTGAACGCCACACCAAAGGTGATAAGTTCAGCAACAAAGAAAAGATGGACGCCACAAGCTATGCTTGATAAGTCAAATCAATTCCGAAAGAACAAAGAGAATTGGATAGCTCACAATTCAAATATTTCATCTATATTCAGCAAAAAGTTTCTTTCTCTATGGCTGATTACATCTATTTATAATGCTAGAACAAGGTAACCGAATGGTCAAAAACATCCACTTAATGTGCCATAAAAAACTGATGTCTTTTCTTATTCTTTGAACCAAATAACTCATTCCATAAAATCACTTTAATTCAGCTGATTTGAATGTCTTTAATGGCTTAGAAAAATGACTCTTGAGTTGTCCTTGGCTAGTTGAATAGACACCATCTCTTACCAGCTCCTTAATGACATTCAAAGGCTTGATTAATTTCTCTTAAAAGCTCCAAAAACGGCTGGAAGTGGAAGAGTTGCTGCTGAATTTTAAAGGGCATAAAATGCTCTTTAAAAACTCCTTTTAATGATCTTTAAGCTCCTTTTTAACAGCCCCTTTAATTGTAACTCAAAAGAACTTGAACAGCCACTTATTAAATGTGTAACAGCCTTGAATTGTAACCACTATAAGCTAAAAAGTCACCTGCAATAAACACATTAAAATTAGTTTATGAAACACATTAAAACACTTATTAATCATAACACATATTAAACTTACTTAAATAAATGAACTAAAACATATATGCAATAATTATTCCAGCAACTAGTTTAATTAAAGAAGCATAATTTAAAGAACTTAATTTATGCATCAATAAATAATCCTAGGAACTAGATCAATTAAGAAGCATCTTATTTAATAAAGTTCAATAACTAACTCATGTATTAAAACTTTAAGATAAGTTAAATTAATTGATCAGCAACTTATTTATTAAACTAAAACAAGTTAATTAAAAGAAACAAATTCAGCTTGCAATAAATTGCAAATAACGCCTTTTGAACGGTTTGAAGCACGATTATCAAATCCAGCCACTCCCTATTCCCAAGCTCGTTCCACATAGCTTGCTGTTGCATTTCGAAATCTCTTAGCTCGTGATCGAGTTATTGGTCCTCGTGGCAGCTCAATGGATTCGGTAGTAATTTCCCGGGCTAAGGTTGCATCAATCTAATTTCACCCAAAAAGAGTATGGAAGAACCTTTCAAATTGGGGATTTTTGGGCTGATTCCTTAAGATAGAAAAAGGCTGAAAACACAATAAGATCAGAAAATAAATTAGATAAAGATTCAGCACAAGAAGAAATAAAGAAATAATTGACAGCAAGAAATTAAAAGATAAGTCCTAAATGATGCGATCCCGGTCGCATCATGTTACGACACAACTCGATGCTACCAAGATTGGCCCAAACTCGAGGGGCCCAAGCGCAAAATGAAGTTTTTAATTTTAGTTGTCAATTTGGCAGCTGGAAAATAAGGACTTTGATTCATTAATTTTTAGTTATTTTAGTTTGTGTTTTTAATTATGTCATAGTTTGCACATCATTAATATGTGTTCTGCATTTAATAGTCATGCATTATGTAACTTTAATGTTAGTTAAGTTTGCATCATTAAATTAAGTCAAGTTAGTTTAATTATGTAACTTTCATGTTAGTTAAATTTGCATTTCAAAACCATGCATTTAAGCATCTTAGTTTAATAAATGAGTTGCTGGACATTTATTCAACTCATCTTAGTTTTAATTAATAAGTGTTTTTGTTGAACTTTATTTAATAAGTGTTGTTCTTAATTAATCTAGTTCCTAGGATTATTTATTGATGCATGAGTTAAGTTCATTTAATTATGCTTCTTTAATTAAACTAGTTGCTGGAATAATTATTGCATATATGTTTTAGTTCATTTATTTAAGTAAGTTTAATGTTTGTTATGATTAATAAGTGTTTTCATTTGTTTAATAAACTCATTTTAATGTGTTTATTGCAGGTGACTTTTTAGCTTATAGTGGTTACAATTCAAGGCTGTTACACATTTAATTAAGTGGTTGTTCAAGTTCTTTTGAGTTACAATTAAAGGGGCTGTTATAAAGGGAGCTTAAAATCATTAAAGGAGTTTTTAAAGAGCATTTTATGCCCTTTAAAAAATTTGATACGAACTCGTCTCGTGATGTTTTGAGTCGTATGTGTTGCCCAATCGTGAATTGAGTAAGGATGGATTCGTTTCGGTTTTAAAATAAAACAAAATAGAGATAATGGCTTCAAACAAAGGTAATAAACAAAATAAAGAGGAAACAATAACAAATTAATTGGCTAAGACTGAAAATGAACCAACAATAACGAATTGTTGACCCGAATCTCAAAATGGTCTTTAGGTGTTTTCGGTTAAAGGAAACAGGAAAGGAACCTTGACCCACTATCAACTATGATAGGAACCAAAGGTATATTGAACGCCACACCAAAGGTGATAAGTTCAGCAACAAAGAAAAGATGGACACCACAAGCTATGCTTGATAAGTCAAATCAATTCCGAAAGAACAAAGAGAATTGGATAGCTCACAATTCTCTTTCATTTTCAACAACACTTGTTTCTCGCAGTCTTTCTTTTCTTTCTCCAATCTTTTTCTCTTTTTCAATTTTTGTTTCTTTTTCGGTTTCTTTTTCCTTCGTCACTCTTTTTCTTCTCTCAACTTTATTACAAAATGGAGATAATACAAAAGAATTAGAACAATAGACTTTTCATTGGAAAGAAGTGGAAGAATCTTCATAAGAGTCACGATCAACTCTTCTTGAATAAACCTCCATGGATGAGTTCTTATACGAAGCACATTCACTTCTTTGTAAGGATTTTTCCGTAGATGAATACTTTGATGCATACGAAGAATGACTTGTACTTTCTCGTTCGTTACCTTGATAGGCTTCAAACTCATAGCTGGATTTATTTCGGCCTAAATTCCTTGAAGAATAGGAATCTGGATAAAGGTCTCTTTTCACATATTCGTCGAATGTTCATCTCCTTGATGATCTCATTTCCGTCCTTTCATTTGGATAAATTTGCTCCCGTTGGGTTCTTGCTCGATGACTCCGCTCTTCGACACGATCCAATCTTTTCTTGATGGGTTTGAGTTTTCGATCAAATAGATGCTCCATTTCATGCGTAAAGGCTTGGAGTGTAAAATCTGGCACACTTCCTCCAACAATTCTTATAGGACGGAATCTAACTCCCTTGTCTGAATTTTTTTCCAAACTTCGTGACATTTTTTTCTAAGAACTCACAACAAAGAATCTCACTATCCACTCACAATGAAATCTCACACACTTGGCTTTTTTTTCTTGAATAAACTCACTACTCTCTTGCCTCTTTCCACTCACTCCTCCTCTCTAAGTTCTTAGGAATTATTTAAACTTAAAAAGCAGTTGTTGTGGGTCGGCTTACAACCTTGATGTTTGGGCTTGGTAAGAATATTGTAGGACAAAGGAAAGTAGGCTTGAATCAAGAAATGAAAGGTTGGATGTGGCGAAATAGTAGAAGGTAGGAATAACTATAATTTGGGCAGCAAACAACAACAACAAAATTTCAAAACTAGCTTCTTCTTTTTTTTCACGAAAATTTTTTTTTTCACGAATTTTTTTTCAACTTGATATCCAATCTCTTGAGTTTGAATAGAAACCAATTTTTTTTAAATTTTTTTTGAATTTTTTTTGAAGAAACTACTATACCGTATTGTCGACAATGTCGATTCTTACTCCAAATTCGCTAGCTCTGATACCAATTTGATACGAACTCGTCTCGTGATGTTTTGAGTTGTATGTGTTGTCTAATCGTGAATTTAGTAAGGATGGATTCGTTTCGGTTTTAAAATGAAACAAAATAGAGATAATGGCTTCAAACAAAGGTAATAAACAAAAATAAAGAGAAAACAATAACAAATTAATTGGCTAAGACCGAAAATGAACCAACAATAACGGATTGTTGACCCGAATCTCAAAAAGGTCTTTAGGTGTTTTCAGTTAAAGGAAACAGGAAAGGAACCTTGACCCACTATCAACTATGATAGGAACCAAAGGTATATTGAACGCCACACCAAAGGTGATAAGTTCAGCAACAAAGAAAAGATGTACGCCACAAGCTATGCTTGATAAGTCAAATCAATTTCGAAAGAACAAAGAGAATTGGATAGCTCACAATTCAAATATTTCATCTATATTCAGCAGTAACTCTTCCACTTCCAGTCATTTTTGGAGCTTTCAAGAGAAATTAATCAAGCCTTTGAATGTCATTAAGGAGCTGGTTAAGAGATGGTGTCTATTCAACTAGCCAAGGACAACTCAAGAGTCATTTTCTAAGCCATTAAAGACATTCAAATCAGCTGAATTAAAGTGATTTTGTGAAAGGAGTTATTTGGTTCAAAGAATAAGAAAAGACATAAGTTTTTATGGCACATTAAGTGGATGTTTTTGACCATTCGGTTACCTTGTTTTAGCATTATAAATAGATGTAATCAGCCATAGAGAGGAAGAACTTTTTGCTGAATATAGATGAAATATTTGAATTGTGAGCTATCCAATTCTCTTTGTTCTTTCGGAATTGATTTGACTTATCAAGCATAGCTTGTGGCGTCCATCTTTTCTTTGTTGCTGAACTTATCACCTTTGGTGTGGCGTTCAATATACCTTTGGTTCCTATCATAGTTGATAGTGGGTCAAGGTTCCTTTCCTGTTTCCTTTAACCGAAAACACCTAAAGACCATTTTGAGATTCGGGTCAACAATTCGTTATTGTTGGTTCATTTTCAGTCTTAGCCAATTAATTTGTTACTGTTTCCTCTTTATTTTTGTTTATTACCTTTGTTTGAAGCCATTATCTCTATTTTGTTTCATTTTAAAACCGAAACGAATCCATCCTTACTCAATTCACGATTGGGCAACACATACGACTCAAAACATCACGAGACGAGTTTGTATCACTAAAGATCCTTGAAATCCCGAAAGATCTCACAAATCTCTTCAAACGGCTCTAATCTCCCCTCCAAAGAATATCGATGGCAAGAAGAAGGTTGAAGATGGCTCCCACAATCAAAAGATTGTTAAAACAACTTCTAAAGAAAACTCAAGAGAGAAATCTTGGAGAAAACTCAAAGAAAATTCTGCTCTCTCAAATCTGAAATTTAAGAATGAATCTAAGTGTTATGTACAAGGGGTGGCCGGCCATGCCTTTAAATAGGCCTCAAGTAATCCTAATCTAACAAGTAACTAATAAAATTAAACCTAATTAATAGAATAAAATAAAGGAAAATTCGGCCAAGCATATATATGGGCTATTTTTGGGCCGAATTTTACATGTATGTTCCTAAAGCTTAAAAAATTAAATTAAACAATTAAAATGTTTATAAATTGGGCCCTTTGACATTTTGGTCTGATTTTCAACTAAGTATTAAGGAATTTCTTGATTGGGCTAGAATTTGGTTATTGGGCCTCGCCTTTAAGAATTTGGGCTCGTGATCCATCTCCTACCGAAATTGGGTTGTTGATGCTCGTAACAGAGATCCAATGCGCTTTGGCAGCGAGATTCGGTTTCTTGGACCAAGATTTCCAAGATTTGAAATCTTGATTTTCTTGATTCTTGAAATCGCTCCAAACAGCAAAATTGGGCCAAGATTCAGTTTCTTGACTTCTTGAAAACAAGAAAGTGAATCTTAATTTTCTTGATTTGAGCCCATCACCTTCTTGAGCTTGGGTTGGGCCTTTGTGACTTGTATCATTTCCCACAAGCCGAATCTGCCAAGTGATACGCCCTCACCTCGAGATCGAATTGAGTCGTAAAGATCGCCCGATCGTGAATTAGGAGTAAATTGAGGCTTTACAAAATAGGCTAGAAGAAAGAGGTTTATTTAGGCTCAAAAGAGTTTTGTTGGTTTAGGAAATGAATTAGAAAAGAATGGAAGCAATTTGGCTAAGGATTCAAAAGCCGAACTAACACAATAGGAATGTGTTAACCCGTAACTTAGGAGAATGCTTAGGTTGGTAAGGATGGATGGAAGGTTTGTTAAATGGATAGAAACTTCGACCCACTATCAATGATGATAGGAACCTTAGTATGAATCGAACGCCACACTTTTGGGATTAAAGTGATAAGTTCGGGAAGAAACAAAAACAAGTTTGATGCCACAAAGATGTTTGATAAGTCTCACAAGTTTTTGGAGAATAACGAGAGTTGAAAACAACCTCACAATTTAGGAAAGCTATCAAATTGTTCATTAACCTCAAAATGTGAATTACATGACCTATTTATAGCTTGACTAAGGCAGCCGAATAGCCTATCTAATCAGATCCTTATGCCTTAAGTTTCTTGAGGAAACTTCCTAGAAATTTCCTAGTTACATTCATGTGATAAAATTCTGAAAATTAACCTTCTAGAAAAAGATGATTCGGCTGGCCCCTTTAATGGAGAAAATTCACATTCAATTAATGTTTTAAAAGAGTTTAATTGCTGCTATGGAGAAGAGAAATGGACAGCTTCAAAAATTATGCTTCTTTGGCCGAATATGAGTAGCCTCCACATGAATTGGCTGCTGGAATTTATGAGGCACTCTTTGGCCATTGCTCTCCACGAAATTGGCCCTTGGAGAAGCTCAAAACAGCAGCTAGAAGTCCATTGAGCTGCACGAAAAGTCAACTGGAAACACAAGGCAGCTACACTTTAAATGCCGTCCATGCATGTGCCCAAATACATGCTCCTTCTTTATGAGCTTTCTTTGCCATTAAGCTAGCTGAAAAACATCAAATAAATGTGGTTAAGACAAGTTTAATACTCATGAAATCAGCAGCTGGACATATTAAAATTCTGCACATTAATTCGGCCAAGACAAATTAATTAGCAGCCACTAATAAATTTGTCTTAGTCAAGACACATTAAAACTTTGTAATTAAACTAAACACATTTAATTTATGACTTAATATGGACATATTAAAGGCATGTACTAATATAAAACATATTTAATAAGCTGAATTAAAAAAATGTCCAGATTAAGACACATTTATTTAATTAAATGATTTGAGCTGATTCTAAACAACACAACTAATTAAATTTATTGAAAATAAATTTAATCAGCTCCTTGAACTAATTAAGTGCCGAATTGAGCTAAATTGAACTGACACAAGCTAAAATTAGCTTGTAGGAAATTGCGAATCAAGCTAGTTGAGCTGGGCGTTTTATGGGCAATCAACCCATCACTCCACAATCGAGCAATATAGCTTGCTACAGTATCTTGGAACTTCTTGGCACGTGCTCGAGTAATTGGCCCCAAAGGCAACTCCGTGGATTCGGCACCTATCTTCATGGGCGAGCTCATATCACCAAGAACACCAAAACAGTAAGTAGATTGAAACAATCAGATTTTTAATTGGAAGATTAGGGATTTGGGCGGCAAAAAGAAAAGAAAGAAATAGATGAAATTTGATACGAGTCACAAAGGTCCAACCCAAGCTCAAGAAGGTGATGGGCTCAAATTAAGAAAATCAAGATTCACTTTCTTGTTTTCAAGAAAATCAAGAAACCGAATCTTGGCCCAATTTTGCTGTTTGGAGCGATTTCAAGAATCAAGAAAATCAAGATTTCAAATCTTGGAAATCTTGGTCCAAGAAACCGAATCTTGCAGCCAAAGCGCATTGGATCTCCGTTACGAGCATCAACGACCCAATTTCGGAAGGAGATGGATCACGAGCCCAAATTCTTGAAGGCGAGGCCCAATAACCAAATTCCAGCCCAATCAAGAAATTCCTTCATACTTAGTTGAAAATCAGGCCAAAATGTCAAAGGGCCCAATTTATAAACATTTTAATTGTTTAATTTAATTTTTTAAGCTTTAGGAACATACATGTAAAATTCGGCCCAAAAATAGCCCATATATATATGCTTGGCCGAATTTTCCTTTATTTATTCTATTAATTAGGTTTTATTTTATTAGTTACTTGTTAGATTAGGATTACTTGAGGCCTATTTAAAGGCATGGCCGGCCACCCCTTGTACATAACACTTAGATTCATTCTTAAATTTCAGATTTGAGAGAGCAGAATTTTCTTTGAGTTTTCTCCAAGATTTCTCTCTTGAGTTTTCTTTAGAAGTTGTTTTAACAATCCTTTGATTGTGGGAGCCATCTTCAACCTTCTTCTTACCATCGATATTCTTTGGAGGGGAGATTAGAGCCGTTTGAAGAGATTTGTGAGATCTTTCGGGATTTCAAGGATCTTTAGGACTTTTCTTTATTTCTTGCTATTTCGATTTGTTTCTTTATTCCTACTTGTGTCGATTCATTATCTAATCTTTTTTTTGCTGTTCTTACTTGTGATTCAGCTTTGTTTAACTCCAAGGTCCTTCCATTTAATCGGCCTACTTTTGGGCAGTAAAGTTTCAGATCTTTTTGACTTTTTTGACTAATTTTTTTGCGGGATTAATTTTTTTATATTCAATCACAGTGCCAAAAATATGTATATAAAATTTCAGATCAATCGGACAACGTTTACCCAATCAAATGAATTTTTTTCAAACAATTTTTCTTGGTAAAACTGCTGTTTGTGCTTTAAAAAATAGAAATCAGTTTAGAAATAAACCAAGAACACCCAAAACGCCCAAAATCTGATACCAAATGATATGGGGTTTCGCGCGGACCAAGATCGAGTTGCCAAGTCACGGGAAACTCCTACAAAAGCTCTAAACGAACAGATCTAAAAATTAAAACAAAGAACAAGATTAAACTAATCAGATCTGAAATTAAATCCCCAAATTCAATTAAATGAGTAGCAAGGAACAAAGAACGAATGAATAAATGTATTCGGAGTTCAAGAAGATGAAATCGAACTCCAATAGTGAAATCCCACAAGCCGAATCTGCCAAGAACACCAAAACAGTAAGTAGATTGAAACAATCAGATTTTTAATTGGAAGATTAGGGATTTGGCAGAAAAAGAAAAGAAAGAAATAGATGAAATTGAACGGTTCAAGAAGTGAATTTAAGTTGCGATTCGGTCCAATTGAACACCCGAGATGAATTGCCCAAATTTCAGCAGCCGAATTTCACCCTACAAGAAGAAATAGAAAACGGCAAGAACCCTAAATTTTGGGGAATTTTGAATCGATTAGATGTTGCCAATAAAAGAACCGATTAAATGAAGAGTTCTTGGAGTTTGAATCAAGGCTGAAACACAAACAAAAACAGTAAAGAAATTAGATATAGATTCAGCATCAACAGAAATAAAGAAAAGAAATTGAACAGCAAGAATAAAAGATAAGTCCTAAAGATCCTTGAAATCCCGAAAGATCTCACAAATCTCTTCAAACGGCTCTAATCTCCCCTCCAAAGAATATCGATGGCAAGAAGAAGGTTGAAGATGGCTCCCACAATCAAAAGATTGTTAAAATAACTTCTAAAGAAAACTCAAGAGAGAAATCTTGGAGAAAACTCAAAGAAAATTCTGCTCTCTCAAATCTGAAATTTAAGAATGAATCTAAGTGTTATGTACAAGGGGTGGCCAGCCATGCCTTTAAATAGGCCTCAAGTAATCCTAATTTAACAAGTAACTAATAAAATTAAACCTAATTAATAGAATAAATAAAGGAAAATTCGGCCAAACATATATATGGGCTGTTTTTGGGCCGAATTTTACATGTATGTTCCTAAAGCTTAAAAAATTAAATTAAACAATTAAAATGTTTATAAATTGGGCCCTTTGACATTTTGGCCTGATTTTCAACTAAGTATGAAGGAATTTCTTGATTGGGCCTCGCCTTCAAGAATTTGGGCTCGTGATCCATCTCCTACCGAAATTGGGTCATTGATGCTCGTAACGGAGATCTAATGCGCTTTGGATGCAAGATTCGGTTTCTTGGACCAAGATTTCCAAGATTTGAAATCTTGATTTTCTTTATTCTTGAAATCGCTCCAAACAGCAAAATTGGGCCAAGATTCGGTTTCTTGACTTTCTTGAAAACAAGAAAGTGAATCTTAATTTTCTTGATTTGAGCCCATCACCTTCCTGAGCTTGGGTTGGGCCTTTGTGACTCGTATCACCCTAGAACTAATGTTGATTTTCATGATCGTGGGCAATCCTCCTTGGTAAAACTGAAGTTCACAATTCCCCAATTTCGTGGTAAGAATGATCCATAAGCTTATTGTGAATGGGAATCTAAGATTGAACTAATGTTTAGGTATTATAAATGTCCGGATGATGAGAAGGCTGCGTTAGCAACGCTGGAATTTTCAGATTATGCATTAAGTTGGTGGACTCAACTTGGGGTAAATCGTCATCGGAATTATGAAGGTGAGATTTTGACATGGGAGGAGTTGAAACAAATTATGCAAAAAAGGTTTGTTCCACCTCACTACTATAGGGAGATTAAAACAAAGCTTAGAAGACTTATTCAAGGTAGGAGGACAGTGGATGAATATTTTAAGGAGATGGAGATGCTCATTCAGAGAGCTAATGTGGAGGAGGATGAGGAAACAACTATGGTTCGATTTATCGATGGTTTGAACAGGCCGATAGCTAATACATTGAGGCTACAAACTTACATTGATTTGGAAGAAACAGTTCATAAAGCCATTGAGATCGAGCAACAACTAAAGGAACAAAGGTTTGGTTCGTTCTGACTTCACAATATTACCGAGGTAACAACTCCAATTCTGATTTTAAGAGTTCGAAATCCCCTTTTGTTACTAACAAGTCTTCTTTGAGTAATGGAAGTAAGCAATCAGATTGGAAAAAAGGGGCTCCTGCTAAAACGCAAACACCTTCTAAGCAGCCCAATTTAGGTGATTCGAGTGCGAAGAGGACTCGTGAGATTGAATGCTTTAAGTGCAAAGGGCGTGGTCATTATAGTAGAGAATGCCCTAACATGAGATTACTTCTTCTAAAAGATAACGGTGAGTACACTTCCGACTCTGATAATACAGATCCAGATATGCCAGAACTTGTGGATGACAGTGATAATGGCGAAGAGTTGGTCGAACCACCAAAGGAAGGAGACTTTGCTGATTTCCATTGCTTTGTAGTTCGCCGAACCCTTAACATTCAGATAAAAGATGATGATAGCCAAATGACCAATATTTTCCATTCTCGGTGTTTTATTAAAGGTAACTTATGTTCACTCATTATTGATAGTGGGAGTTGCTCGAATGTAGTGAGTAGCTATTTGGTGGATTCTTTAAAGTTGCCTTGTACCAAACACCCTAAGCCATATCACCTTCAATGGCTTAATGAATGTTCTGAAGTAAAAGTTACAAAACAGTCCTTGGTCACTTTTAAGCTCGGCAATTACGAAGATGAAGTTTGGTGTGATGTGGTCCCAATGCATGCGGCACACTTGCTCCTTGGACGACCTTGGCAATTTGATCGTGATGTTACACACCAAGGTAAACTTAATCGATACTCCCTCATATTTAAAGGTAAGAAATTGACTTTTGCTCCTTTAAATCCCACTGATGTATACAAAGATCAACAGAGGATGATGAAATTTTGTGAGGGGGTAAGGGAGAAAGGGCAAGTACAAAAGACAGAGAGAAAAGAGGCTAATAGTGAAAAAGTCACAATTTAAAAAGCCCAAAGGTGAGTGAATCCTCAAGAGGTAAAATGAGCGAAAAAAATCTTTTAGCAACAGAAAAAGATGTGCGGAGAGCCCTACTCAACAAACAGCCTTGTATCCTTGTGAGGTTTAGGCAAAATTATTTATCTTTATCTAACGTTAACAAAAATTTGCCTAGTGTGTTTCAGTCTCTTTTGCAGGATTATGAGGATGTTTTTAGTGAGGCCCCTAAAGGTTTACCACCTTTACGAGGGATTGAACATCAAATTGGCTTAGTACTCGGAGCTTCGATTCCAAATCGACCAACCTATAGATGTAATCCCGAGGAGACAAAGGAATTGCAAAGACAAGTTGAGGAGTTACTAGATAAAGGGTACATTCGTGAAAGCCTAAGCCTTTGTGCTGTTCTTGATACGACCTCGGTTTAGTAGTTGAACCCGAGTCGTTTAGTTCCCGATCGTAAACGAAGAATTATATTAGACAAGAAGAAGATAGAATATATTTGAGTTCAAAGAAGTAAAGTAAGTCCGTGCAAAGTTGGATATGGATTTGGTTTAAGTCGAAATGGTATGACTAGAATGGTCGAGTTCGGTTTAGGATTAATTAAGAAATGGTATTTGGTTTTGGTACGTTTTGGTATTTGGGAATTGGTACGAAATGGTAAGGGATTTGGTACGAAATGGTAATGGTTCAAAAAGGTCAAGAGTGAACCAACACTAAAGAAAAGTGTCGACCCGAAACTTATAGGACCAAATTGAGTTGGAAATGGTTGATAAGGACCTTGACCTGATACTTAGTAAAGTATGAACCAAAGGTATCAAAGGTGAACGCCACACTCGGGTTTAGGGAGTGATAAGTTCGAAAGAAAGACTCGGAAAGACGCCACTAGAAGCTAGATAAGTCTTACAGGTTCCGAACAAAATTTGAGAGAAAATGCCTCACAAATTTGGCAGCAATTCGTTACTTAAAAATGTCAAAAGTCCCTTACAAAATGAAATTTCAGCTATTTATAATCAGCAACTAAGTTAGCCGAATAGTCACATACATTTTCTTAAAAATTAAGCTAATGAATTCTTCAATGGCTTGGCTAGGTTCGGCTGAACTTGGAAAGCTTCTAGAATTCACATTGAACCTTGGACAACTTGAATGGTGCATGGATGAGCTAGATTCGGTCAATGTGCATAAATAAGCTCATTTAATTTGTAGCTTTTGCTGAAAAGTGACCAACCATTAAGAGGGATTTGAATGGCCAAATGAAGTGTGAACACTCGGTTTCAAAGAGTCTTTGTGTGTGAACATTCCAAAACCGAAAAGCCAAGAGTGTGAACGTCATGTGTGAACGGCATTATGCTGGTTCTTGAATCATTTAAAATCAGCTGAACATTCCTCATGCATGTAACGCCACATTCATTGAACCTATGATGCATGCACCTAGCTTAAATGCTTCCACTCACATTCGGCCAACCTACACAACATGAACAAATGAATTTAGTTGATCATTATTCAGCTGAATCATATTAAAAACGAAATTTAGACAACATTAATCCAAATAATTAAAACAAAACTCAATTAATTAAACTAAGTCTAATTAATTCAGTTTGGACAAGACACATTAAAACATGTATTAAGACTTATTTATGAGCTGTAGGAATTTAATTTGACTTAATAACATATAAGAAAACACAATTAATCATGCATAATTAAATCCAACCAGATTTTAAACCAAATAAATAATGAATATTAATTGAGCTTAATAAACTAATTAAATGACTCAAATAATTATTTCAGCTTCTATAATAAGGTCTTAATGAAATTGAGCTAGTTCGAGCTCATTGAGCTTGAAAGGAGCTGGAAACGAGCTAAATGAAGCTCTACAAAATAAGATTGAGCTACGTCCAACTTGCAAACACGACGAGCCTCGCTTGTAGGCTGAAACAATAGCCGTTCTCGGGGGCGGGTCGTATCATCCCCTCCCTCTTTAAAGCGATTTGTCCCCAAATCGGGCCACTTGCTCGCGAAGAAACTTCTATTAACAAAGACCCCTTGGTTGTTGAATTTGACAAACTTGTGCCCAGCAACCTGAAATTCATGAATAGATTGAAAATAACACCGATTAGTTACTTGCCCTCCCTCTTTAAGGCAAAGCCACTTCAAGGTGCCACCTACACAATAAAGAAAATTATGAATGACACGATGAACTAAAAACTTGCGAGCTCTTTCCAAATTTTCATTCACAATTGGAGGAAAAGAACTATTGCCGAATTCAAAAATATAAATAAGCCTTACCTTTCCACATTGATTTTCCAAATTCATCAAGGATCTAGACATGGGAAATAATTCTACCAATATGAACAGGTCATTCGAATAAACACATATCCCACAACGCACTTTATCAAGTGGATTTGAAGACTCATGAATCAAACAATTAAATCGATTTGTCAATCCTTCACCAAGGAAAATCCCATCCAATGGACAAAGGGAATTTAACGAATAACCACATGTCAACAAAAAGTCATTTAAGCAAATATGTGGGAAAAATATTAATCGGCCAAAAGAAACAAGATCACTTAGTCGAATCAAGTTTTGCAAATGTAAATTTAGCAGTGGCCAATAGTATTTCACTTCTTCATCAAACTTGTCAGTTTCACGATTGTCATCACTTTTTGAACAAAATAGGGATGTTTTTAGTTCTTCAGAAACCAAACCTTGTCTTGTAACACCCCGAACCCGAAACCGACACCGGAGTCGAACACGAGGTGTTAACTGACTTTAACCCCTTATAAAATTTATTTTCCAGACACTGCCCAATCTGTGTACTAGTCGTTTTAAAAATCATATCTTGAGTTTCGTAACTCAAAAATCAGTTTCGTGATTTTTCCCAGAAACTAGACTCATGTGCCCATCTATGTATTTTTTTCTAGAATTTTTGGTCGGGCCAATTAGTACAGTTTATTAGTCAAAATCTCCCATATTGCAGGGGTCGACTACACTGACCTTTGCCCATTACGACTTGGATATCTCCCTGCACGGGGCTTCAATACTGATGCCGTTTGTTTCTACGAAAACTAGACTCAGAGGGGAATCTGTACATATATGGTACGACCCCTAATTATCTCTGGTTAATTTATAATGAATTTCCAAAGTCAGAGCAGGGAATCCAGAAACCGTTCTGGCCCTGTCCCACAAAAATCTGATTATCTCTTAATATACTGCTCATATGATCTTTTCGTTACTTCCTCATGAAAACAGACTCATCGAGCTTCGATTACATAATTTATTCATCAATTAATTCCACTCCTACTATTTTTAGTGATTTTTCAATCTCATGACACTGATGCTGCCAGCATCTGTTACGAAAGTAACTAGGTCCATTTCATGCCTACCCTTGATCCAACTCAATCGAACATTCGTGCCATTTTCGCATGGCTTAAAGTTTACATGCCATAATTCAAACACAACGTACTAGCTTATACATGCCAAAATGTTCTTCTAAGCCAACTAAGAAGAAAGTACCAAAACTTGCTATCCGGTGTGATGACTTCGATGACGGCCCGACCACGCAAAAATAGATGAGTCCAAGCAACCTATAATGGGTGACAAGGAAACACCGAGTGAGTTTATAACTCAGTAAGTCATAAGCTATGCACTACCATCCATCAATAACATTATCACAAGAGAAAACAAAATGGAACGAGGCTAATTACTCCATCCATTCCGAACCATACCATAGTTCCTCCAACCTATCAATTCAATTTCATATCAATTCATGCATTCACATTCCATATACTCATCAATAGGACATTGAAACATTTTCATAATTCAATTTATTTTCGTTACAATCAAACGACTAAACGGCCTTTCACCCATCCTACGATAAATTTTATGTACGTGACTTCAAGTATATTTGTCACATAGGTTCAAACTTACCGAGCTCAACACCAAGTATAAGCATAGCACATAATAGCCATGTACTCAAGACACTTACCCGATCCGCTGTCCGCGATCAGCTCAATAGTGTCGCACACATAGTGTCCATAATGATTCACGAATGTATATTGAGCCCGCACACTCAGTGCTATATAATCAACTCGCACATTTAGTGCCACGTAATCAAATCGCACACTTAGTGCTACATAGTCAAACCCGCACACTTAGTGCCGCATGGTCAATTCGCACACTTAGTGCATCATATTCATTTCGCACACTTAGTGCAACAAAGTAGAATCGCACACTTAGTGCTGTACAATTTAATCCCGCGCACTTAGCACCAATCTCATGGTCATAAATGGTTATCCCGCACATTTAGTGCCGAGATCAACAACTCATTACATCTCACCTCATTTATTTCATTCAACAATTTCATCATCACATACGTACATGCATATATATATGTACATTTATTCATTCCATTCAGCATCAATACACAACATTATGACCATTGAAATAATACCAACTACATGCTTAATGACTTACCTCGTGTTGGGTAAGACGGTTCCAACTCGGCTACTCGATAACCTTTTCTTTGCCTTTGCTCGATTCACCTCCTTTAACTCCTTGAGCCAAATCAATAATTTAAAATAGTCATTAATCGACTATTCAAGTATTACTTTCAGAATAATATATATATTGATTTGACTTTCACACACATAGATTATAGCAAGCTTTATAATAGTCAATAAATAACTCATTGGCAAATTTTCATTAATGTTTACAACAAAATCACATATTCACTACTAGCTGTTTTCCTGAGCAGTAGTCGCTAAATTGTTTATAACTGGAGCTACAAAACTCCAAATCACTAGCCGTTAATTTTCCCTGAATATAGACTCGTATATCTTCCATCCATAAAATTTTCAGAATTTTTGGCTCGGCCAATCAATACCAGATTTTCTTAAAGTTTCCCCTGTTTCACTGTTTGACTATTCTGACCACTCTTCACTACGAATCAAATTTCTCATTTTACAGAATTCAAAATGTGTTGTATTTGATCTCATTTGAAACTAGACTCATTAAGGAGTCTAAGCATATAAATTTTATCTTATAATCATTTTGTACAATTTATAATGATTTTCTAAAAACAGAACAGGGAATCTAGTAGTCATTTTGACTCAGCCCCACAATACTTCAAATATCTCAAGATGGGTAACTCTTTTGTTTTCATAGTTTCTTTTGTAAGAAAATAGACTCTTCAAGCTTTAATGGCATAATTCACTCAGCTTCTAATTCAACTCCTACAAATTATGGCGATTTTCCAAAATCACCTTACTGCTGCTGTCCCCAAACAGATTATTACCGAATCAAATACTAACATTAGCATTTCACCTTAATAGCTAGCTTGCCAAGCCTTAATTTAACATATTTTCATTCAATTTAGTCTAATAACGCATAAATGGGTAAATTACATTTTTACCCCTAATATTTCGCACTTTCACAATTTAGTCTTTATTCCACAAAACACAAAATACACAAAGTTTGGTCACACTCCTTAAGGGCCGAATCTTCCTAGTGCCCATATAAGTCCATACATCTCATTTATTTCACCTTTGAGTCCTTCAAAATTTGTTTTTGTAATTTAGCCCTAACTACTCAAAATCACCAAAAACTTCAACACAAAACATATTAATCTTTTATAGCCAAAAACCATACTCACCCCCAAAATCGAAATTTCAACATGGTTTACAAAAATCACTTGATAGCTCACTCAATATCAACTAAAATTTCAAAAGCTAGTACATACTTCCTTACCTTAATAGTGACTTAAAATGACCGATTGCTCATGTTACCAACAATATTCAAGATTTGAACATGGGCTAAGTAAGGGACTTAGTAACTAGCTTAATACATTCAACAATTTCCAAAAGCTACCATGCATTACATACCTTATTCAAGACTAGAAGGAGTGGCCGAATGTCTTACTTCCCCTTCCCCCTTCTTCTTAGCATTTTCGGCCAAGGATGATAAAAGATGAACAAATTTTTTCTTTCTTCTTTAGAACATTCGGCCAAGGGGAAATGAAGAAAGATGGACACTTTTTTTTTTTTTTTTTCCTTCTTACTTTCACGGCAAAAGGGGAGGAAAGAAACAATTACCACCCATCCTTTCCTTTTTCCATTTCTTTATTTCCCCATACTTCTTATTATATTTTATCCTACATACCTCACTAGGCCAACATGTTCCCAACATGTTTCCACCCATAGCATGGCCGGCCACTACATATTAGGGAGGGGGAATTTGACATGCAAGTCCCCTTTTTCTTCCACATGCACTAATAGGTCCTCATGCATTGACCTATCACATTTTAAAATTTTCTCATATAAGTCCTATTGACTAAATTCACATGCAATCGACTAAATCGAAGCTTGAAATTTTCACACATTCATGATTACATATTCTAGATAATAAACATCGCATTCAAACCTTTCGGTGACTCGGTTTAGCGGTCCTGAAACCACTTCCCGACTAGGGTCAATTTTGGGCTGTCACAACTCTCCCCACTTAAGAAATTTTCGTCCCCGAAAATCTTACCGGTAAATAGGTTTGGATATCGTTCTTTCATCGAGCTCTCGGTTTCCCAAGTAGCTTCCTCGATCCCGTGTTCGAGCCATAACACCTTTACTTTCTGTTCGGCATCTTTAATCAAATCAACTCCGAAAATTTTACTTTCACCAAGCTCAGTCCAAAACAATGGTGTGCGGCATTTACGCCCGTACAAAGCCTCGTAAGGTGCCATCTTAATACTTGATTGAAAACTATTGTTGTAAGCGAATTCAATCAAAGGTAAATACCGTTCCCATGAACTACTAAACTCGAGGATGCAACATCTCAACATATCCTCAAGCATCTGAATTATCCGCTCGGATTGACCATCGGTTTGGGGGTGAAAAGCGGTGCTAAAATGCAGCTTGGTACCCAAAGCTTCTTGCAATTTCTTCCAAAATCGTGAGGTGAACCTCGGATCTCTATCCGACACGATAGAAATAGGTACTCCATGTAATCTCACAATCTGAGAGACATACAATTCGGCTAGTTTATCCAATGAAAGATCCGTACGCACGGGGATAAAGTGAGCCGACTTAGTCAGCCTATCAACAACAACCCAAATCGCATCCTTCTTACTTGCGGACAATGGCAGTCCGGACACAAAGTCCATTGTGACTCGGTCCCATTTCCACTCGGGTATCATGATCGGCTGAAGTAATCCTGAAGGCACTTGATGTTCCGCTTTCACCTGTTGACATATTAAACATCTCGAAACAAAGTCGGAGATGTCTCGCTTCATACCATGCCACCAAAACCGACGTTTCAAGTCGTTGTACATTTTCGTGCTCCCCGGGTGAATTGACATTCGGCTACAATGGGCTTCGTTCAGGATCATCGGAATGAGTTCCGAATTCCTTGGAACGCACAAACGACTTCTAAACCTCTAACAACCATCATCATCAATCTGAAACTCCGATTCCTTGTTCGGAACACACTCAGCTCGTTTTGCAACCAATTCACCATCGACTTTCTGAGCTTCACGAATTTGATGAGTCAATAATGGTTTGGCTTTTAATTCAGCTACTAACACATTGTCAGGTAGAACAGACAAGTGTACATTCATCGCTCGCAAAGCAAACAGTGATTTCCGGCTTAAGGCGTCCGCAACCACATTAGCCTTTCCCGGGTGGTAACCAATGGCAAGCTCGTAATCTTTCAACAACTCAAGCCAATGTCTTTGTCGCAGATTCAAGTCTCGTTGAGTCATCAAATATTTGAGACTTTTGTGATCCGAAAATACATGGCACTTCTCACCAAACAAATAATGTCGCCATATTTTCAATGCAAACACAATGGCGGCTAGTTCGAGATCATGGGTCGGATAATTTCTCTCGTGTGGCTTCAATTGTCTCGACGCATAGGCCACAACTCGACCGTCTTGCATCAATACGCAACCCAACCCAAGTAGGGATGTGTCACTATAAATGACAAACTCTTTACCCGATTCGGGTTGCACTAAAATTGGAGCTTCAGTCAAGTGAGTTTTCAGTTGATCAAAACTTTTCTGACACTTCTCCGTCCATTCGAACTTAACGTCCTTTTGAAGTAGCTTCGTCATTGGTGTGGCTATCATCGAGAAACCTTTGACAAATCGTCGGTAATAACCGGCGAGCACCAAAAAGCTCCGAACCTCAGTAATATTTCTCGGAGATTTCCAGTCAAGTATGGCTGAAATTTTGTTCGGGTCAACTCGATTACCCGACGCGGATACCACATGACCCAAGAAGCTAACCTCTCTTAACCAGAACTCACACTTACTGAACTTAGCATATAACTGCTTCTCCCGCAAAATTGCAGCACTAGCCTCAGATGCTCAGCATGTTCGGTCTCATCTCTTGAATAGACCAAAATGTCATCAATGAACACAATACGAACCGATCCAAATATGGTCTGAAGATCCGATTCATCAATCCATAATACCGCAGGGCATAGTGAGTCCAAACGGCATCACTAAGATTCATAGTGACCATATCTCGTTCTGAAGGCAGTTTTGGTATGTCCGATTCTCGAATTCGCAACTGATAATAGCCCGATCTCAAATCTATTTTTGAGAACACTGTGGCTCCCTTCAGTTGGTCGAACAAATCATCGATGCGCGGCAATGAATATTTATTCTTTATCGTCACTTTATTCAGTTGACGATAGTCAATACACAACCTCATGGTTCCGTCCTTCTTTTCACGAACAATACTGGTGCACCCCAAGGTGAGAAACTCGGTCGAGCGAAACCTCTATCCGTCAATTCTTGCAACTAAGCTTTCAACTCTTTAACTCGGTTAGTGCCATACGATACGGAGCGATCGAAATAAGCGTAGTTCCAGGTACAAGCTCAATACCAAACTCTACCTCCCGAACAGGTGGCAAACCCGGTAACTCTTCAGGAGAAACATCCGGGTATTCACAGACCACCGGCACCGATTCGGGTTCTTTTCTAACTCCTTGTCATCAAGTACATACGCGAGGTATACTTCGCACCCTTTCCTTACATATTTCTGGGCCAACATTGCTGATATTACAGCTGGCAACCCCCTTAAGTCCGCAGACTCAACTCGGATTATTTCGTTATTTGCGCACCTCAAATCGATAGTCTTGCTTTTGCAATTCACAACCGCATCATGCGCGGTTAACCAATCCAAACCAAGAATAACATCAAACTCGTCGAACGGCAAAAGCATCAAATCGGCCGGAAACAGGATTCTCGGATTATTAGAGGGCATCTCTTACACACTTTATCAACACGTACGCATTGACCCAAAGGGTTTGATACTCGAATTACGAGCTCAGTAGACTCAACAGGTAGAGTCTTACTGGTTGCTAAGGTTTCGCATACATATGAATGAGTAGAACCAGGGTCAATCAATGCAATCACATTAGTATCAAAGAGAGTGAAGGTACCAGTGATGACGTCGGGGGAGGATGCCTCCTCTCGTGCGCGAATGGCATATGCTCTAGTAGGAGTACGGTTCTCGGCTCGATCGGCCGTATCAGAGGCCCCCCTCTGACTACCACCCCTGCCTCCTAAAATTCTCGGTGGTTTACCTCTAGATGTCACTCCACTAGGTCTTGCACCTTGAATCTTATTCTTCTCATCCAGCTCCGTGCAATCTCTAATGAAGTGGTCCTTCGAACCGCATCCGTAACAGACCCTGCTAGTAGAGTTGCCCCAACATTCACCTAGGTGTCGTCTTCCACATTGGGACATTCAGGTTTCTCGTGACGATTATTGCCCACACTAGCTACCGAAGTAGCTCGGGAGCCCATCGATGGTCTTGCCCTGATGGAAATTCCCGCAGTCGCCCTCGACTTCTTAATGTCCTCCCTGAACTTCTTTACAGCTGAGAACGGAGCTTACCCGTCGATCTCTTACGATAATCTCTAGCTTCAAATCAGCCTTCCTCTTCTCCTTTCCAAGTTCTTCCGCCTTACAGGCTCGTTCGACTAGTGTTACGAATTCTTTTATTTCCAAAATACCCATTAGTAGCTTTAAATCTTCATTCAATCCTTCCTCGAATCTTTTGCACATAGCAACCTCGTCAGCTACACACTCCCGGGCATACCTACTAGTCTTACGAATTCATGTTCGTATTCAGATACAGTCATACGGCCTTGCTTGAGTTCCAAGAACTCCTTACGCTTCTGATCAATGAACCGTTGGCTAATAAATTTCTTCCGGAATTCCATTTGAAAGAAGTCCCAAGTTACTCGCTCGTTCGGACTATGGAAATCAAGGTCCTCCACCAATAGTAGGCTGAGTCTCGCAACAAAGATACAGCACATTTTAGACATTTGTCGGGTGTGCATGACAATTCATCGAACACCCGAATGGTATTATCTAGCCAGAACTCGGCCCTTTCGGCATCATCAGTTACTATGGCCTTGAACTCCTCGGCCCCACGCTTCCTAATCAAGTCTACAGGTGGCTTACTCAGCCTCACAGGATCAGCGACTGATGGCATTACAGGCTCTTGGGGTGGATTATTCAAATTCGGGATTGTTGGACAGCCGGGTTGGTTCGGGCATATTGCGCGACCCACTCATTCATCATGGTAAAGAAGGCTTGTTTAGCCCCCTCACCTTGATTATTCGCAGATGACTGAGGTTCAACAGGCGGCGTCCCTTGTGCAGGAGCAGCCGCTACGCTCTCAACGTCATCCGCTAGGGTTCTTTCTACACCGGGATCCATTTACTAATCAAAACAAAACATTTCAACCGTCGGAAGTCATCACACATTAAACATTAACATTCGGCATGTATAGCTAGACTCATGCGCGCTATGGTAGTCCTAGAACCGACTAAACCATAGCTCTGATACCAATAAAATGTAACACCCGAACCCGAAACCGACACCGATCGAACACGAGGTGTAACTGACTTTACCTTAAAAATTATTTTCCAGACACTGCCCAATCTTGACTAGTCGTTTAAAATCATCTTGAGTTTCGTACTCAAAATCAGTTCGTGATTTTCCCAGAAACTAGACTCATGTGCCCATCTATGTATTTTTTTCTAGAATTTTTGGTCGGGCCAATTAGTACAGTTTATTAGTCAAAATCTCCCTATTGCAGGGGTCGACTACACTGACCTTTGCCCATTACGACTTGGATATCTCCCTGCACGGGGCTTCAATACTGATGCCGTTTGTTCTACGAAACTAGACTCAGAGGGAATCTGTACATATATGGTACGACCCTAATTATCTCTGGTTAATTTATAATGAATTTCCAAAGTCAGAGCAGGGAATCCAGAAACCGTTCTGGCCCTGTCCCACAAAAATCTGATTATCTCTTAATATACTGCTCATATGATCTTTTCGTTACTTCCTCATGAAAACAGATCATCGAGCTTCGATTACATAATTTATTCATCAATTATTCCACTCCTACTATTTTTAGTGATTTTCATCTCATGCACTGATGCTGCAGCATCTTTACGAAAGTA
>NC_053449.1:29776230-29818710 GCF_007990345.1 Gossypium hirsutum
GAGCATCAGCTACGATATTTTCCTTACCCTTTTTATACTTAATGACATAGGGAAATGAATCCAAATACTCTACCCACTTAGCATGGCGTTTGTTTAATTTGTGTTGTCCTTTAATGTGCTTTAACGCTTCATGATCCGAATGGATCACGAACTCCTTCGGCCACAAATAATGTTGCCAAGTCTCGAGAGCGCGGATAAGTGCATACATCTCCTTGTCATAAACGGGGTAGTTTAGCACGATACCATTCAACTTTTCACTAAAGTAAGCGATCGGCCTCCCGTCTTGAGTTAACACGGCACCTATTCCAACACCTGAGGCATCACATTCAATTTCAAATGTTTTAGAAAAATCAGGCAGTGCTAACAACGGAGCTTTAGTAAGACAATCTTTAATAATATTAAAAGAATTTTCTTGCTCTTCGCCCCAATGAAAAGTCAAATTCTTCTTGATAGTGCTTGTCAACGGTGCAGCCAACGTGCTAAAGTTGGGTACAAATCGCCTATAGAAACTTGCTAGGCCATGGAAGCTTCGCACTTGGCTTATGCTCGTCGGTCTCGGCCATTGTTGAATCGCCTTAATCTTTTCGCTATCTACTTCGAGGCCCTCCGAGCTAACCACGAAACCTAAAAAGATAACTTTGTCAGAACAAAATGTACACTTTTTAAGATTAGCATACAAAGTCTCTTTTCTAAGAACTTCCAAAACAGCTCGCAAATGAATTACATGCTCATCCATCGATTTGCTATAAATGAGGATATCATCAAAATACACAACGCAAAACTTACCAATGAAATTTCGTAAAACATAGTTCATAAGTCTCATAAAAGTGCTAGGGGCGTTGGTTAAGCCGAATGGCATTACCAACCATTCATACAAACCATGTTTCATTTTAAAAGCGGTTTTCCACTCGTCACCTTCGCGCATTCGAATCTGATGGTATCCGCTTTTGAGATCAATTTTTGAGAATAACTTGGCACCACTTAACTCATCGAGCATATCATCTAAACGCGGTATAGGATGCCTATACTTGATGGTGATTTTATTTACGGCACGGCAATCGACGCACATGCGCCACGTTCCGTCCTTCTTTGGTACCAACAAAACTGGTACAGCGCATGGGCTAAGGCTCTCTCGAATATAGCCCTTTTCCATGAGTTCGTTGATTTGACGTTGAAGGTCTTTGGTTTCTTCGGGATTGGTTCGGTATGCTGGCCGATTAGGAATAACAGCTCCGGGCATAAAATCGATTTGGTGCTCAATCCCACGAAGTGGTGGCAAACCACTTGGCACTTCATCCGGAAAAACGTCTTTGAAATCCTGCAAGAGAGGCAGAACAGAAGAAGGGGGATCTCCGGATAAGTCGTTAGTATTAAACAAATTTTCCTTATACATAAGTACAAGGATCGATTGTTTTGCCAAAAACGCTTTTCGAACATCATTTGCTTTTGCAAAGACATTCAATTTTTCACTCACTTTTTCTTTTTCTTCTTTTTCTTTTATGGTTCTCTTTTCATTCTCTTTTTTGAATTTTCTTTTTTTTTCATTTTTCTTTTCTTTTGTATTTTCGCTCTTTTCTTTTTCTCTCATTTGATCTATAGAATTTTTCAACTTAAGTTGATCCTCATAAACTTACTTTGGCGTCAATGGTGCTAAGGTTACATTTCTCCCCAGATGCTTGAAAGAATATCGATTTGAGTAACCATCGTGCATAACTCGACGATCGAATTGCCATGGACGGCCCAATAACAAGTGACCCGCGTGCATCGGAACAACATCGCAAAGCACTTTATCGGAATATTTTCCAATGGAAAAGGAGACTAGAACTTGCTTTGTCACCTTTAACTCTCCTCCATCGTTGAGCCATTGAAGTTTGTACGGAGTTGGATGCTTGGTGGTTGGTAGATTTAATTTTTCCACCATGAGGTGCTCGCTACGTTCGTACAACTTCCTCCATCGATGATGACACTACATAGCTTTCCTTGTACTTGACAACGAGTATGGAAGATGTTCTCTCGTTGCTGTTCATCGTCGATGCTTTGGATGCTTAGACTTCTTTTAACAACGAGGAGTTCTCCATCAAGAGCGTGTTCAACTTCTTCATCGTTTTCAGAAACGATTTTGGGCTCGTCTTCAAGTTCTTCCTCCTTCGATTCGATTTCTCCATTTGCTCGAACCACCATGACATTGCGGTTGGGACATTGACTCGCAATATGGCCCCTTCCAAGGCACTTAAAACACTTAATATCTCTTGAACGATTAGCAAATGAATCGGTTGCCTTACCTTTGCTCGTATCGCCCATAGGTTTGTTTGCTTTGGTAGGCACCATTGGCTCTTTGGCACGGATTGGTGGATTAGTTTTACTCGAACTTTGCCCCCATCTAGTTATGCTTGGGGTAGGAAAACTTCGAGTGGTACTCTTTCGCTTGAGTTGCTTCTCCACCTTAATGGCCATGTGTACCATTGATACGAGCACGCCCCGCGAACTTCATCGAGCAAGTCTGTCAAGCCGAGCATTAACATGTTGGCAAGCTGATCCCAGCTCGTTTCCAGCTCCACGAGCTCTGTCTAGCTCAAATCCAGCTTATTCAAGCTCGATCCAACTTGCCTGAGCTAAACCGAGCTCACTCCTAGCTCATATTTAGCTCACGAGCTAAACCTTAGCTCAACTTCAGCTTAGGAGTTTAGCCTCAGCTCAACTTTAGCTCACGAGCTAAAACTTAGCTCATTTTAGTTTAAACTCGGTTTTGTCTTTAATACATTAAATAAAATTTGCACATATTCATTTAAGCATTAAACTTGTCTTATATTAATATTTGTTATTAATATATCATTGTCATTATATAAATTGATTATGTTCACATAGCCGAATTAATGCATGACATTAATGTGTTCACATCATGCCGAATTTATGAGTGTTCATGAGATGTCTTAATGACTTGTTTATTTCATGTAGGTACATTCCTTTGGACGGTACAATGTATGAATGAAGAAACATCTCTTTTGGGCATTCCACACTCATGAATGAAGAAGTATTAAATGCTGGTGCATGTACGGCTAGATGCAATGTTTCTACAAATTCATGCATGTGTCGAATGCATGTATGGACATTAAAGGCTAGTCCATGAATGGATCAAATGCATGGGATGATAGAATGCATGAATGGCTTAAGTGCATGTATGGTGGCTGTCTCTTAACTTTCCAAGGCACTTATTCGGCCAAGAAGTAGCTGCTAACTAATTCTATGTTGACCATAGAGCTCCTTGAGCATGTTCACACTTTGAATTGACCTATAGGCTACTACACATGCATGGATGGGTTCAAGAACGTCCAAGGGAAGGAATTAACTCAATAATTCAACACATTGATTGAATTAAGTGCATGCACAAAGGGGAGAACGAATTTACTAGGTTCATGCTACCATTTATGAACTTACATGCCATTAAAGTGTTTAATTATGAAGATACATGGTCCATACAAGTGCATGAACGTCCCAAGGAGATGAATGCAACATTTTGGTGCACATACAAGTCACTTGAAGCCTTTCTTTATGACTAAGCATTCATGCACAAACTAAGGGGGAAGAAAGTGTCCATTCAGCTAGTGCATGAATTCCCGAATTTATGAACTATTTTAATACATTAGTGTGAACGTTTTTATTATTGTGTGAACACCTAGATGCCGAATTTGAATGGTCATCTATGTGCCTATAAATATTTGTTTTCTTTCATTTGTAAAGGACTTTTGACTTTTGATCATTTGAATGAACTTTGTTCAAAGAGTGAGTTTTCTCCTCTCTAAATTCGTACGAGTTTCGATCTGACTTATCTAGCGTGCTAGTGGCGTCTATCGTTCTCTTTTGAACTTATCACCTTGCTTTGGTGTGGCGTTCAACCTTCTACAATTCCGCAATCCCACCTTGAACCGAATATAAATTGGGGTGACACTTTTAGTGTTGAATCGTTTCTGGTGTTTAAGCTCATTTATCCATTCCACCGACTATCCTAGATTTTACCCAACTATAATATCTTTTTACAAAACCGAGCCTTCATTTATCAACTTCCATTTTTCTTATTTTTATACTTAAATCGAGCCTACTACCCTTATAAATTTACCATCACCTTAGCCAACCTTTAAAACCATTTGAAAGCTTCCGCATCTTTAGCCTTATTTCATCCTATTTCCGATAACTCAACTATTCCTCGTCGACGATCGGGCAATCAAGTGAATCGACTCAATCAACCGAGCCGGATCACATCAACCATGTCCACTATCTCAACATAATGTTGGAGTTCCACAATGTTAGCGATATCTCGGTTGAGACCAGCAAGGAATCGAGCCATTGTTGCTTCACGATCTTCTTGGACATCGGCTCGGATCATTGCGATCTCCATCTCTTTGAAATAATCCTCAACACTCTTTGAACCTTGAGTGAGATTTTGAAGCTTTTGATAGAGTTCCCGATGATAGTAGGAGGGAATGAAACGACGTCGCATCACGGCCTTCATCTCGGCCCAAGTGGATATTGGTCGTTCCCCATTCCTTCTTCGGCTCGTAGTGAGTTGATCCCACCATATCATAGCGTAATCGGAGAATTCTATGGCAGCCAACTTCACCTTTTTGATCTCGGAATAGTTGTGACAATCGAAGACCAATTCAATCTTCTTTTCCCACTCCAAGTAAGCTTCCGGATCAGACTTTCCTTGAAAGGATGGAATGGATAGTTTAATGTTCCTTAAGTCGTCATCCATACGTCTTTGATTCCGATTACCTCGGTTCCTTTGACCTCTTCATCCTTCACTTATGTTTGATCCTTGATCACTTTCGACTTCATTCGGATCATATAGGTCGTCTTGATTGATTTCCAATTGGTCTTGCCCTCTTTGCGGCCCTTGGGGTGTACGCTCTCGTTGATTTCCTAATTCAACTCGATCCAACCGTTCGTTAATAGATTCTAACTCACCTCGGATAATGCGTTGGATTTCTCGTAACAAGGCTTGTTGAGCCAAATTCGGCACTCCACCTCCTCCAGGCGCAATGTTTCGGATTGGTTGCCTTCCACCTCCTTCCGCCATATTTCGTTCAGGACTTTGAGACATGTAAATAAAAACCTCACAGCAAACCCTCACAAAATCTCTCACAGAAAGAATAAACACACCACTCGTGTTTCACTCAATCTTGGCTTTTAACTTGATGTAACTCTCGTGCCTTTTACCACTCACTTTCCTCTCGTGATTTCGTAAGCGACTCGTCGTGACCTTATCGTAGTTCAATGGGTCGGCTTCAAATGGCTTTACAAGGGATTGATGTTAGGTTACGGGTAGGCTAAAAGAAACAAGAAAGGCTTTAGGCTAAGTGTGGCTTAGAAGATGAATAGAAGAGAATGCCAAACTTACAAACTCGAAACACTTTTTTTATATCGAAATTTTTTTTTAATTGCGTGAAATTTCACTACGGGGGATATAAAAGAGTGTAGAATGAGATTTTGGAAAAATTTCTATTGAAGTGTCTCCAGACTCTTTTTTTTTACGGATCTTTCACGTTCTTTTTGTCCGCACCTAAACCGTATGCAATTTTTTTTTCAATTTTTTTTTGAACTCTTTTTTTTACGTACCTATTTCAAATTGACTTCGAGTGCTCGTACTTCTCATTTTTACCAGCTCTGATACCAAATGATACGACCTTGATTTAGTAGCTGAACCCGAGTCTTTTAGTTCCCGATCGTAAACGAAGAAGTATATTAGACAAGAAGAAGATAGAATATATTTGAGTTCAAAGAAGTAAAGTAAGTCCGTGCAAAGTTGGATATGGATTTGGTTTAAGTCGAAATGGTATGACTAGAATGGTCGAATTCGGTTTAGGATTAATTAAGAAATGGTATTTGGTTTTGGTACGTTTTGGTATTTAGGAATTGGTACGAAATGGTAAGGGATTTGGTACGAAATGGTAATGGTTCAAAAAGGTCAAGAGTGAACCAACACTAAAGAAAAGTGTCGACCCGAAACTTATAGGACCAAATTGAGTTGGAAATGGTTGATAAGGACCTTGACCCGATACTTAGTAAAGTATGAACCAAATGTATCAAAGGTGAACGCCACACTCAGGTTTAGGGAGTGATAAGTTCGAAAGAAAGACTCGGAAAGACGCCACTAGAAGCTAGATAAGTCTTACGGGTCCCGAACGAAATTTGAGAGAAAATTCCTCACAAATTTGGCAGCAATTCGTTACTTAAAAATGTCAAAAAGTTCTTTACAAAATGAAATTTCAGCTATTTATAATCAGCAACTAAGTTAGCCGGATAGTCACATACATTTTCTTAAAAGCTAAGCTAATGAATTCTTCAATGGCTTGGCTAGGTTCGGCTGAACTTGGAAAGCTTCTAGAATTCACATTGAACCTTGGACAACTTGAATGGTGCATGGATGAGCTAGATTCGGTCAATGTGCATAAATAAGCTCATTTAGTTTGTAGCTTTTGCTGAAAAGTGACCAGCCATTAAGAGGGATTTGAATGGCCAAATGAAGTGTGAACACTCGGTTTCAAAGAGTCTTTGTGTGTGAACATTCCAAAACCGAAAAGCCAAGAGTGTGAACTTCATGTGTGAACGGCATTATGCTGGTTCTTGAATCATTTAAAATCAGCTGAACATTCCTCATGCATGTAACGCCACATTCATTGAACCTATGATGCATGCACCTAGCTTAAATGCTTCCACCCACATTCGGCCAACCTACACAACATGAACAAATGAATTTAGTTGATCATTATTCAGCTGAATCATATTAAAAACGAAATTTAGACAACATTAATACAAATAATTAAAACAAAACTCAATTAATTAAACTAAGTCTAATTAATTCAGTTTGGACAAGACACATTAAAACATGTATTAAGACTTATTTATGAGCTGTAGGAATTTAATTTGACTTAATAACATATAAGAAAACACAATTAATCATGCATAATTAAGTTTGACCAGATTTAAGACCAATTTAATAACGAAAATTAATTAAGCTTGTAAATAACTAATTTAACTAACTCAATTAATTATTTCAGCTACTATATGATTGACTAAGTTATTTTGAGCTAATTTTGAGCTGGTTCGAATTTAATGAGCTGAAGTGGAGCTTAATTCAGCTCGTAAAAAGTGCAAGGAAGGCTCATCGAGTTTGTCCAAGCTTCATCAATGCGTCCAACCAAAGTCTCGCCCCAAACTTGATCTATTAAGGTCGAAACAGCCTCCTTGAATTGTTTAGCTCGTGATCGGGTGATTGGACCTTGAGGCAGCTCCAAAGGCTCCTTGCTCGAGCTAGGTTGGACTTGAGGCGTGGCTGTATCAATTGCCATTAGTCCCGTTCGATCGAGGAAAGTCGAGTCCATTTGATTTTTCAGATTCGAGGACGAATCTTTTTGAGGAAGGGGGAATGATACGAGTCACAAAGGCCCAACCCAAGTTCAAGAAAGTGATGGGCTCAAATTGCCACAAGGCCCAATAACAAGATCAAAGGCCCGACAAATGCGGTCCAAACTAAATGGGACCATTCAAGAGTTTGTTAGCAAGGCCTTAGATGCATACACGAGAGAACAAGAAAATCAAGATTCACTTTCTTGTTTTCAAGAAAATCAAGAAACCGAATCTTGGCCCAATTATGCTGTTCGAAGAGATTTCAAGAATCAAGAAAATCAAGATTTCAAATCTTGGAAATCTTGGTCCAAGAAACCAAATCTTGCAGCCAACACGCATTGGATCTCCGTTACGAGCATCAACGACCCAATTTCGGAAGGAGATGGATCACGAGCCCAAATTCTTGAAGGCGAGGCCCAATAACCAAATTCCAGCCCAATCAAGAAATTCCTTCATACTTAGTTGAAAATCAGGCCAAAATGTCAAAGGGCCCAATTTATAAACATTTTAATTGTTTAATTTAATTTTTAAGCTGTAGGAACATCCATGTAAAATTTGGCCCAAAAACAGCCCATATATATGCTTGGCCGAATTTTCCTTTATTTTATTCTATTAATTAGGTTTAATTTTATTAGTTACTTGTTAGATTAGGATTACTTGAGGCCTATTTAAAGGCATGGCCAGCCACCCCTTGTACATAACACTTAGATTTATTCTTAAATTTCAGATTTGTTGAGAGCAGAATTTTCTTTGAGTTTTTCTCCAAGATTTCTCTCTTGAGTTTTCTTTAGAAGTTGTTTTAACAATCTTTTGATTGTGGGAGCCATCTTCAACCTTCTTCTTGCCATCGATATTCTTTGGAGGGGAGATTAGAGCCATTTGAAGGAATTTGTGAATTCTTTCAGGAATTCAAGGGTTCTTAGGACTTTTCTTTATTTCTTGCTGTTTCGATTTGTTTCTTTATGATACAGCCACGCTTCAAGTCCAACCTAGCTCGAGCAAGGAGCCTTTGGAGCTTCCTCAAGGTCCAATCACCCGATCACGAGCTAAACAATTCAAGGAGGCTGTTTCAGCCTTAGTAGATCAAGTTTGGGGCGAGACTTTGGTTGGACGCATTGACGAAGCTTGGACAAACTCGATGAGCCTTCCTTGCACTTTAATACGAGCTGAATTAACTTCCATTTCAAGCTCAATGAGCTCGAACTAGCTCAATTTCATTAAGACCTTATTATAGTAGCTGAAATAATTATTTGAGTCATTTAATTAGTTTATTACAGCTCAATTAATATTCATTATTTATTTGGTTTAAAATCTGGACAAATTTAATTATGCATGATAATTGAGTTATAATTATATGTTATTAATTTGTCTTAATTTCTACAGCTCATTAATATGTTTTTTTATGCATGTTTTAATGTGTCAATTTTATTACATGTTTTAATTATGTCCTAAGGTGGCCGAATTTAATGTGCATAATTTTTGTGTCATTTGCTGCCAAATTAATGTGTTTAAAAATGTATTTGATTTATTGAATAAATTTTGCTGTAGGTACATCCCATTTGGACGTCCTTGGTGCATGAATGAATTAAAAGAAGATACATGTAAGGGGACGGCACATGCATGTTTGGGGAATTAAATTTGGCTGCTGTTTGAAGTATCCTAGGTGACCATTCGGCCAAAGAAGCTATTGTTTCCTACTCCCAAGTTGACCATTCAGCCGACTTTTAATTCTTTTCACATTGCTGGATTCATCTTGGCTGTTCGGTTCTATATGTTCACATATTTGACTCTTCAAAACTGACTTTTCACACATGTGTGGCTGTTCAACAACTATCTTTAATGTTCCTATCTTTTCAGCCAACAAGTGCCAATTTAAGGAGTAATTTAAGAGCAAGGCCGAACCTGGACAAGACCATTGATCTACCGATGCATTCATCTTTGCAAGGTGCATTTGCTTCATGCTTAAGCTGCCCATTTGAATGCCCATTCAGCCGAATCTTATGGAGGAATTAATTCTGGAATTTTCTTGATTTTTCTTAGCTTTTAAGTTTGTCTATTCGGCTAGCCTTTGAAGAACTATAAATATTTGTTTGTTCATTTGTAAAAGGGACTTTTGACATTTTAATTAGCGAATTGCTGCCAAATTTGTGAGGCATTTTCTCTCAAATTTCGTTCGAGACCCGTAAGACTTATCTAAGCTTTTAGTGGCGTCTTTCCGAGTCTTTTTCGAACTTATCACTCCTTAAACCCGAGTGTGGCGTTCACCTTTGATACCTTTGGTTCATACTTTCCTAAGTATCGGGTCAAGGTCCTTTTCAACCATTTCCAATTCATTTAGGTCCTGTAAGTTTCGGGTCGACACTTTTCTTTAGTGTTGGTTCATTCTTGACCTCTTTGAACCATAACCAATTCGTACCAAATACCATACTATTTCATACCAATTCCATACCATTTCGTACCAATTCCCAAATACCAAAACGTACCAAAACCAAATACCATTTCTTAATTATCCTAAACCGAACTCTTCCATTCTATTCATACCATTTCGACTTAAACCAAATCCACATCCAACTTTGCACGAACTTATCTTACTTCTTTGTACACAAATATATTCTAACTCCTTCTCGTCTAATCTACTTCTTCGTTTACGATCGGGAACTAAACGACTCAGACTCAACTACTAAACCGAGATCGTATCATTTGGTATCAGAGCTGGTAAAAACGAGAAGTACGAGCACTCGAAGTCAATTTGAAATAGGTGCGTAAAAAAAAGTTCGAAAAAAAAAATTGAAAAAAAAATTGCATACGGTTTAGGTGCGGACGAAAAGAAATTTTTCCAAAATCTCATTTTACACCCTTTTATATCCCCCGTAGTGAAATTTCACGCAATTAAAAAAAAAATTTCGATATAAAAAAAAAAGTGTTTCGAGTTTGTAAGTTTGGCATTTTCTTCCATTCATCTTCTAAGCCACACTTAGCCTAAAACCTTTCTTGTTTCTTTTAGCCTACTGTAACCTAACATCAATCCCTTGTAAAGCCATTTGAAGCCGACCCACTGAACTAAGACTAAGTCACTACGAGTCGCTTACGAAATCACGAGAGGAAAGTGAGTGGTAAAAGGCACGAGAGGTACATCAAGTTAAAAGCTGAAATTGAGTGAAACACGAGTGGAGTGTTTAATTCTTTCTGTGAGAGATTTTGTGAGGATTGTGCTGTGAGGTTTTTATTTACATGTCTCAAAGTCCTGAACGAAATATGACGGAAGGAGGTGGAAGGCAACCAATCCGAAACATTGCGCCTGGAGGAGGTGGAGTGCCGGATTTGGCTCAACAAGCTTTGTTACGAGAAATCCAACGCATGATCCGAGGTGAGTTAGAATCTATTAACGAACGGTTAGATCGAGTTGAATTGGGAAATCAACGAGAGCGTACACCCCAAGGGCCGCAAAGAGGGCGAGACCAAATGGAAATCAATCAAGACGACCTATATGATCCGAATGAAGTCGAAAGTGATCAAGGATCAAACATAAGTGAAGGACGAAGAGGTCGAAGGAACCGAGGTAATCGGAATCAAAGACGTATGGATGACGACTTAAGGAACATTAAACTATCCATTCCATCCTTTCAAGGAAAGTCTGATCCGGAAGCTTACTTGGAGTGGGAAAAGAAGATTGAATTGGTCTTCGATTGTCACAACTATTCCGAGATCAAAAAGGTGAAGTTGGCGGCCATAGAATTCTCCGATTATGCTATGATATGGTGGGATCAACTCACTACGAGCCGAAGAAGGAATGGGGAATGACCAATATCCACTTGGGCTGAGATGAAGGCCGTGATGCGACGTCGTTTCATTCCCTCCTACTACCATCGGGAACTCTATCAAAAGCTTCAAAACCTCACTCAAGGTTCAAAGAGTGTTGAGGATTATTTCAAAGAGATGGAGATCGCAATGATCCGAGCCGATGTCCAAGAAGATCGTGAAGCAACAATGGCGCGATTCCTTGCTGGTCTCAACCGAGATATCGCTAACATTGTGGAACTCCTACATTATGTTGAGATAGTGGACATGGTACACATGGCCATTAAGGTGGAGAAACAACTCAAGCGAAAGAGTACCACTCGAAGTTTTCCTACCCCAAGCACAACTAGATGGGGGCAAAGTTCGAGTAAAACTAATCCACCAATCCGTGCCAAGGAGCCAATGGTGCCTACTAAAGCAAACAAACCTATGGGCGATACGAGCAAAGGTAAGGCAACCGATTCATTTGCTAATCGTTCAAGAGATATTAAGTGTTTTAAGTGCCTGGGAAGGGGCCATATTGCAAGTCAATGTCCCAACCGCAATGTCATGGTGGTTCGAGCAAATGGAGAAATCGAATCGGAGGAGGAAGATCTTGAAGACGAGCCCAAAATCATTTCTGAAAGCGATGAAGAAGTTGAACACGCTCTTGATGGAGAACTCCTCGTTGTTAAAAGAAGTCTAAGCATCCAAAGCATCAACGATGAACAACAACGAGAGAACATCTTCCATACTCGTTGTCAAGTACAAGGAAAGCTATGTAGTGTCATCATCGATGGAGGAAGTTGTACGAACGTCGCGAGCTCTCTCATGGTGGAAAAATTAAATCTACCAACCACCAAGCATCCAACTCCGTACAAACTTCAATGGCTCAACGATGGAGGAGAGTTAAAGGTGACAAAGCAAGTTCTAGTCTCCTTTTCCATTGGAAAATATTCCGATGAAGTGCTTTGCGATGTTGTTCCGATACACGCGGGTCACTTGTTATTGGGCCGTCCATGGCAATTCGATCGTCGAGTTATGCACGATGGTTACTCAAATCGATATTCTTTCAAGCATCTGGGGAGAAATGTAACCTTAGCACCATTGACGCCAAAGCAAGTTTATGAGGATCAACTTAAGTTGAAAAATTCTGTAGATCAAATGAGAGAAAAAGAAAAGAGCGAAAATACAAAAGAAAAGAAAAATGATAAAAAAAAAAAGAAAATTTAAAAAAAGAGAATGAAAAGAGAGTGATAAAAGAAAAAGAAGAAAAAGAAAAAGTGAGTGAAAAATTGAATGTATTTGCAAAAGCAAGTGATGTTCGAAAAGCGTTTTTGGCAAAACAATCGATCCTTGTACTTATGTATAAGGAAAATTTGTTTAATACTAACGACTTATCCGGAGATCCCCCTTCTTCTGTTTTGTCTCTCTTGCAGGATTTCAAAGACGTTTTTTCGGATGAAGTGCCAAGTGGTTTGCCACCACTTCGTGGGATTGAGCACCAAATCGATTTAATGCCCGGAGCTGTTATTCCTAATCGGCCAGCATACCGAACCAATCCCGAAGAAACCAAAGAGCTTCAACGTCAAATCAACGAACTCATGGAAAAGGGCTATATTCGAGAGAGCCTTAGCCCATGCGCTGTACCGGTTTTGTTGGTACCAAAGAAGGACGGAACATGGCGCATGTGCGTCGATTGCCGTGCTGTAAATAAAATCACCATCAAGTATAGGCATCCCATACCGCGTTTAGATGATATGGTCGATGAGTTAAGTGGTGCCAAGTTATTCTCAAAAATTGATCTCAAAAGCGGATACCATCAGATTCGAATGCGCGAAGGTGATGAGTGGAAAATCGCTTTTAAAACGAAACATGGTTTGTATGAATGGTTGGTAATGCCATTCGGCTTAACCAACGCCCCTAGCACTTTTATGAGACTTATGAACTATGTTTTACGAAATTTCATTGGTAAGTTTTGCGTTGTGTATTTTGATGATATCCTCATTTATAGCAAATCGATGGATGAGCATGTAATTCATTTGCGAGCTGTTTTGGAAGTTCTTAGAAAAGAGACTTTGTATGCTAATCTTAAAAAGTGTACATTTTGTTCTGACAAAGTTATCTTTTTAGGTTTCGTGGTTAGCTCGGAGGGCCTCGAAGTAGATAGCGAAAAGATTAAGGCGATTCAAGAATGGCCGAGACCGACGAGCATAAGCCAAGTGCGAAGCTTCCATGGCCTAGCAAGTTTCTATAGGCGATTTGTACCCAACTTTAGCACGTTGGCTGCACCGTTGACAAGCACTATCAAGAAGAATTCGACTTTTCATTGGGGCGAAGAGCAAGAAAATTCTTTTAATATTATTAAAGATTGTCTTACTAAAGCTCCGTTGTTAGCACTGCCTGATTTTTCTAAAATATTTGAAATTGAGTGTGATGCCTCAGGTGTTGGAATAGGTGCCGTGTTAACTCAAGACGGGAGGCCGATCGCTTACTTTAGTGAAAAGTTGAATGGTGCCGTGCTAAACTACCCCGTTTATGACAAGGAGATGTATGCACTTATCCGCGCTCTCGAGACTTGGCAACACTATTTGTGGCCGAAGGAGTTCGTGATCCATTCGGATCATGAAGCGTTAAAGCACATTAAAGGACAACACAAATTAAACAAACGCCATGCTAAGTGGGTAGAGTATTTGGAGTCATTTCCCTATGTCATTAAGTATAAAAAGGGTAAGGAAAATATCGTAGCTGATGCTCTTTCAAGAAGGTATACCCTTTTGTCGTACTTGGACTCTAAACTGCTTGGTTTTGCATTGTTAAAAGACTTATATCCTGCTGATGATGATTTTGGAGAAATATTTGTTGCTTGTGAAAGTGTTGCTATTGATAAGTTTTATAGGAGCGACGGATTCCTTTTTAGAGAAGGAAAATTATGTGTGCCGCGGAGTTCCATACGAGACCTATTAGTACATGAGGCACATGGTGGAGGGCTTATGGGCCATTTTGGCGTTGGGAAAACCTTAGCAACCCTCCAAGAGCATTTTTATTGGCCGAAAATGAAAAGGGACGTTGAACGAGTGTGTGCGCGATGTGTGACGTGCAAGAAGGCCAAATCCAAGATTAAGCCGCACGGGTTGTATACGCCGCTCCCTATACCCGATGCACCTTGGGAGGACATTTCCATGGATTTTATCCTTGGATTGCCTAGGACTAAAACGGGGAAGGACTCTATTTTTGTTGTTGTTGATCGCTTTTCCAAAATGTCTCATTTTATTCCTTGTTCAAAAACTGATGATGCCATTCACATTGCTAATCTTTTCTTTAAGGAAATTGTTCGTTTACATGGCATCCCGAGGACGATTGTTTCTGATCGAGATGCGAAGTTTTTGAGCCATTTTTGGAGATCGCTTTGGGGAAAGCTTGGAACTAAGTTGTTGTTTTCAACCACTTGCCATCCCCAAACAGATGGACAAACGGAAGTGGTCAACCGGGTGCTATCAACTTTGTTACGAGCCATCATACGGAAAAATCTTAAGTCGTGGGAGGAGTGTTTGCCACATGTAGAATTTGCGTATAATCGATCCGTTCACTCGGCAACCAAACATTCTCATTTTGAAATTGTTTATGGATTTAATCCGTTAACTCCTTTAGATTTAGTATCTTTACCTAACGATCAACTTATTCATGCAGATGCTAAAAAGAAGGCCGAGTATGTAAAGGAGTTACATCGGAAAGTTCGAGCCAACATTGAAGCAAGAACCGAAAGTTATGCTAGGAAAGCGAACAAGGGTCGTAAAAGAATTATCTTCGAACCTGGTGATTGGGTTTGGGTTCACATGAGAAAGGAACGTTTTCCCGCCCAACGAAGGTCAAAGCTACTACCGCGTGGTGATGGCCCTTTTCAAGTCTTGGAACGAATCAACGAGAATTCTTATCGACTTGATCTACCAGGTGAGTATAACATAAGTGCAAGTTTTAATGTCTCTGACTTATCCCCTTTTGATGCAGATTTCGATTTGAGGGCAAATCGCTTTGAAGAGGGGGAGGATGATACAGCCACGCTTCAAGTCCAACCTAGCTCGAGCAAGGAGCCTTTGGAGCTTCCTCAAGGTCCAATCACCCGATCACGAGCTAAACAATTCAAGGAGGCTGTTTCAGCCTTAGTAGATCAAGTTTGGGGCGAGACTTTGGTTGGACACATTGACGAAGCTTGGACAAACTCGATGAGCCTTCCTTGCACTTTAATACGAGCTGAATTAACTTCCATTTCAAGCCCAATCCAAGTTCAAGAACGTGATGGGCTCAAATTGCCACAAGGCCCAATAACGAGATCAAAGGCCCGACAAATACGGTCCAAACTAAATGGGACCATTCAAGAGCTTGTTAGCAAGGCCTTAGATGCATACACGAGAGAACAAGAAAATCAAGATTCACTTTCTTATTTTCAAGAAAATCAAGAAATCGAATCTTGGCCCAATTTTGCTGTTCAAAGAGATTTCAAGAATCAAGAAAATCAAGATTTCAAATCTTGGAAATCTTGGTCCAAGAAACCAAATCTTGTAGCCAAAACGCATTGGATCTCCATTATGAGCGTCAACGACCCAATTTTGGTAAGAGATCGATCACGAGTCCAAATTCTTGAAGGCGAGGCCCAATAACCAAAATCCAGCCCAATCAAGAAATTTCTTCATACTTAGTTGAAAATCAGGCCAAAATGTCAAAGGGCCCAATTCGTAAACATCTTACTTGTTTAATTTAATTTTTTAATATTTAGGAGCATTACATGTAAAATTCGGCCCAAAACAGCCCATATAAGTGCATGGCTGAATTTACCTTGTTATTTTATTAATTAGGTTTAATTTTTTATTAGTTACTTGTGAGATTAGGATTTGTTGGAGGCCTATATAGGCATTGGCCAGCCACCCTTTGTAAAAACATCTTATTATTATTTTTTCTATCAAATTTCAGATTTGTTGAGTGCAGAATTTTCTTTGGGGTTTTCTCCAAGAATTCTCTCTTGAGTTTTCTTTAGAAGTTGTTTTAACAATCTTTTGATTGTGGGAGCCATCTTCAACCTTCTTCTTGCCATCGATATTCTTTGGAGGGGAGATTAGAGCCGTTTGAAGAGATTTGTGAAATCTTTCGGGATTTCAAGGATCTTTAGGACTTATCCTTTAATTTTTGCTGTTCAATTTCTTTTATTTAATTCTACTTGTGCCGAATCTTAATTCTAATCTATTTGCTGTTTTATTTGTGTTTCCAGCCCTCGTTTATCTTAAAGAATTGATCAATTTCACTTTTTTTGCTGGAGTTCGACAATCAGCCCTAAATCCCCAAATTCTAGGGTTCTTGCCGAATGCACACTTATTCTTCTTGGGTGAATTTGGTTGTGGAAACTTAGGGGAAACTTTCGTGGTGGTCAATTGAGCAGATCGCCCTCGCTTTCTTAGCCTCAATAGCCGTTTTATGCCTTCAATTTCTTTCTTTCTCATTGACGCATAAACCCTAATTTGTTTCAAGAAATTCTGGCCAATCTAATTTGCTTGCTGATTTGGTGTTCTTTGACAGATTCGGCTTGTGGGAATTCATTCTTGGGAATCAATTTCGTGTTCTTGGTTTCAAGAAACCTCTTTCATAAGTGTTTCGTTCCTTGATTAGATCTTGTTGATTTTTAGGGTTCTTATTCCAGATTTTAATTTTCCAGATTTAATCTCGTTCTTTGTTTGATTTTAGATCTGTTCATTTAGAGCTTTCGTAGGAGTTTCCCGTGACTTGGCAACTCGATCTTGGTCCGCGTGCGTGTCCGTATCATTTGGTATCAGATTTTGGGCGTTTTGGGTGTTCTTGGTTGATTTCTAAACTGATCTCTATTTTTTAAAGCATAAACAGCAGTTTTACCCAGAAAAATTGTTCAAAAAAAATTCATTTGAGTGGGTAAACGTTGTCCTATTGATCTGAAATTTTACATACATGTTTTTCGCACTGTGATTGAATATAAAAAAATTATTCCCGCAAAAAAATCAGTCAAAAAAGTCAAAAAATCAAAAAAGACGAAATTCAATAAAAATTTAAAAAAAAGATTCAGCGGGTTGAATTTGGTGCCCAAAATTTCCAGATCAAAAATTAAATATATAAGGACACTCCAGATTTAATTTCGTGATTTTTGGAGATCAGGAACACCTCGAACGAAGTTATCAAGTTACTCCGCAGTTTTTCGGGTTTTCTGTTTTCAGCAATTTTTATTGATTCTTAGCTGTAGGTTTTCATTTGTTTGCTTTTATTCTTCCGTTACGTTATCTAACACCTTCTTGTTTCTTGTGTTAGTAGGATTTACACGTGTGCACAACTTCTTCCTCGGTGCAACACGAATCAATTGGTGTCTCGTCAGTTTTTGGCATCCTAGTGCAAATTAGGATTCTTTGGTAGTTTGGTTCACACTTTCTAATTGGTTGATATAAACTCTGATAAAGAACTCACAAGATTGAATTCGACCTCATTGAGAATTTGATTTTTTTCTTTTTGAGTGATTAACGGTGAGGTTTGATAACTTTTATTTTTGAGTGTTGAGTGTTTTGCAGGTTTTAAAAAAATGTCTACAGGTGATAATAATAGTGACATATTTAAAAAATTCCAACAACAGTTGGATGAACAGGCTGCTGCTCTTCGAGCTTTGACTGCTACCATCAATGAGGTGCGATTGAATCAAGAACCTCAATATCGAGATCCAATCAAAGAAGATAGGGATAACCAACCCCAGAGGTGCGGCCCTCGACGTGTCACTAGAATGGATGATGATTTTCATGATCGTGGACAATCATCTTTGGCAAAACCTAAGAGCGAGCAGCAACGAGAACATCTCTTTCATACTCGCTGCCATGTACAAGGTAAGCTTTGTAGAGTTATTATTGATGGTGAAAGTTGCTCGAACATAGCCAGCACGACGATGGTGGAAAAGCTTTGCTTAACCACTACCAAGCATCCACAACCTTATCACCTACAAGGGCTTAGCAACGAAGGCCAATTTAAGGTCACTCAACAAGTGCACATCACCTTTTCTATCGGTAAGTATCAAGACGAAGTTGTGTGCAACGTAATGCCTATTCAAGCCTGCCATTTGTTGCTAGGAGAACCATGGCAACTGGATCGAAAAGTCACTCACGATGGTCGTACCAATAGGTATTCTTTCAAGCATCAAGGAAAGAAACTCACCTTAGTGCCGCTCACTCCGGAACAAGTCCATGAGGACCAAATCAAACTGAAAAATTCTGTTAAAACAAGTGAGGAAAAAGAAAAAGAGAATGAAAAAGAGCAAAAAGAGATTGAGAGTGAAAAAGAAATTGAAGAAAGAAGAGAAAATGAGTTAGAAAAAGAAACAAAAGAAAAAGACGAGGAAAGGCTAGTGAGGAATGTTTTCACTAACCAAGATATGAATTTTTCTTGTGTTGCTACTTTTCAGGTTCCCGAAGGACCGAAAGATAACTTTCAACTTCAATACCTCTCAAATGAAAGACGCTTTCATGCGATCAACTTAGGCAAAGATGAAATCACACTACATGATCCCGAAGGTAAGCGGGGTAAGGAAATTTTAGAAACCGAGTCCAGTGCAGATTTGAAAATTATTGATAAAACTTTTGGTGACTTAGTTCTTAAAAGATCCCCTTATTTTGATCCGATTAATTGTTACTCTTCGATTGTGGTTGATAAAGTCATTATGAAAAGAAGCGTGATTTGTTATTCTCTTGATTTACCTTGTGTAAAATCCTCGAATTTGTCCAAATCTGTTTTGGAGAATAAGGTAACGAAATTTTCCAAATTTGTTTTCAATTTATATTCGTGCCTTAAACAGTTTATGTGGTTGTACATGAAGTTTGAGTTCCATTTGACAAAGGTTAACTCAACAACGGAGATTCGACTACTCTATGCCCCCGATGAGCGAAGGTTTTTTTAAATGAAAAAGGTAAAATCGACCCTTATTCTTTTGCTTATCAAGGTAAGATGCTTGAAACCTTTGAAACACTTTTGTACTCCTCGGATAGCGACAAAGACCGTGTTGATGAACACTTAGATCGAAACGTGCTTGACTGTCCTATTTTATTTATTGATGATAAATCTATTTTGATGGTTGATAAAAAGATTCTTGTTTTTGATAATACATGTGTGAGTGAATCTATAAACCGTCGATTAATGCATGGTAATCTGAATCTGGCCATTCACATGCGTTATACCTGTTCTATTATGCTTATAATTGGACTACAAGCTTGTTTGCGTTGCTATTTACTATTTCATGGCTATTCTTTTCAGTGGACTCAATTGCCATTAGTCCCATTCGATCGAGGAAAGTCGAGTTCATTTGATTTTTTAGATTCGAGGACGAATCTTTTTGAGGAAGGGGGGAATGATACGAGTCATAAAGGCCCAATCCAAGTTCAAGAACGTGATGGGCTCAAATTGCCACAAGGCCCAATAACGAGATCAAAGGCCCGACAAATACGGTCCAAACTAAATGGGACCATTCAAGAGCTTGTTAGCAAGGCCTTAGATGCATACACGAGAGAACAAGAAAATCAAGATTCACTTTCTTGCTTTCAAGAAAATCAAGAAATCGAATCTTGGCCCAATTTTGCTGTTCGAAGAGATTTCAAGAATCAAGAAAATCAAGATTTCAAATCTTGGAAATCTTGGTCCAAGAAACCAAATCTTGCAACCAAAACGCATTGGATCTCTATTACGAGCGTCAACGACCCAATTTTGGTAGGAGATGGATCACGAGCCCAAATTCTTGAAGGCGAGGCCCAATAACCAAAATCCAGCCCAATCAAGAAATTTCTTCATACTTAGTTGAAAATCAGGCCAAAATGTCAAAGGGCCCAATTCGTAATCATCTTACTTGTTTAATTTAATTTTTTCATCTTTAGGAGCATTACATGTAAAATTCGGCCCAAAACAGCCTATATAAGGGCATGGCCGAATTTACCTTGTTATTTTATTAATTAGGTTTAATTTTTTATTAGTTACTTGTGAGATTAGGATCTGTTGGAGGCCTATATAGGCATTGGCCAGCCACCCTTTGTAAAAACATCTTATTATTATTTTTTCTATCAAATTTCAGATTTGTTGAGTGCAGAATTTTCTTTGGGGTTTTCTCCAAGAATTCTCTCTTGAGTTTTCTTTAGAAGTTGTTTTAACAATCTTTTGATTGTGGGAGCCATCTTCAACCTTCTTCTTGCCATCGATATTCTTTGGAGGGGAGATTAGAGCCGTTTGAAGAGATTTGTGAAATCTTTCGGGATTTCAAGGATCTTTAGGACTTATCCTTTAATTTTTGCTGTTCAATTTCTTTTATTTAATTCTACTTGTGCCGAATCTTAATTCTAATCTATTTGCTATTTTATTTGTGTTTCCAGCCCTCGTTTATCTTAAAGAATTGATCAATTTCACTTTTTTTGCTGGAGTTCGACAATCAGCCCTAAATCCCCAAATTCTAGGGTTCTTGCCGAATGCACACTTATTCTTCTTGGGTGAATTTGGTTGTGGAAACTTAGGGGAAACTTTCGTGGTGGTCAATTGAGCAGATTGCCCTCACTTTCTCAGCCTCAATAGCCGTTTTATGCCTTCAATTTCTTTCTTTCTCATTGACGCATAAACCCTAATTTGTTTCAAGAAATTCTGGTCGATCTAATTTGCTTGCTGATTTGGTGTTCTTTGACAGATTCGGCTTGTGGGAATTCATTCTTGGGAATCAATTTCGTGTTCTTGGTTTCAAGAAACCTCTTTCATAAGTGTTTCGTTCCTTGATTAGATCTTTTTGATTTTTAGGGTTCTTATTCCAGATTTTAATTTTCCAGATTTAATCTCGTTCTTTGTTTGATTTCAGATCTGTTCGTTTAGAGCTTTCGTAGGAGTTTCCCGTGACTTGGCAACTCGATCTTGGTCTGCGTGCATGTCCGTATCAAGTGCCCTCTTTATTATTGATAATTTTTCAGCAAGAGTTGCCTATTGAATGATCATTTAAGCTCATCAGCTGAATGTAGCTGCTACATGCATTCCCAAGACTCATTTGCTTAATATGGAAGCTTCATGTATGGTCACCATTCAGCCGAACCTACATTGGCCATTTTTGTTCAATGTTTGCTTAGAAACTAAGTCTAGAATATGTCCATTCGGCTACTAGGCATTAGGCTATAAATAGTTACTCATTTTCTTGTAAAAGGACTTTTGACAAATTTCTGAATGAAATATCATTTTAGTGAGGCAATTCACTCTCTTTATTCTCCAAAGCTCAAATTGACTTATCTTCAACAAGTAGCATCAATCTGACTTTGTTTCAAACTTATCACCTTGGTGTGGCGTTCTTCATACCGTAGGTTCCTATTTTGCTAAATAGAGGGTCTCGGTTTTATCCCAAAATCCTTTCTTTCTTTGAAACCTTAAGCCTCGGGTCCTTATTTGCTAATAAGGGTTCGACTTGTTTTCATTGAAATATCCAGCAAACAACACTCCATCAAACTCCCTTGTTTTCCAAAGCCATTTAATTTTAAACACCAAGACTTGAATTTATTTCAAGGCCGACACTACCTAATTTCGATCGGGAAATATTACGACTCGTTATTTCATACGAAACGAGCTCGTATCAGTTGGTATCAGAGCTGGTTAATTTAGGTACGTAAATTGTAGATTCAAAAAAAATAAAAAAAAAATCGAAAAAAAAAATTGAAAAAAAAAATTTTGAAAAAAAAATTGCATACGGTCTAGGTGCGGACGAAAAGAACGTGAAAGATCCGTAAAAAAAAAGAGTCTGGAGACACTTCAACAAATTTTTTTCTAAAATCACATTCTACACTCATTTATACCCATTTTAGTGAATTTTCACGCTATTAAAAAAATTCCCAATTAGTGAATCCATTTTATACGCCACATCTTAAGCCTTTCTTTCTTTCGAGCCTACCCTAAACCCTACGACTTTCCCTTGCAAACCCCTTGAAGCCGACCCACAAGTGTGGATAAATCTAAGTAGCTTTTCAGAATATCGAGAGTTGGATTTGAGAGGTAAAAGGCAAGAGAGTATATCAAGATAAAAGCCGAAAATAGAGTGAAACACGAGAGGAGTGAATTCTTTTCTTGTGAGTGAATTGTGAGGTTTTTTTTTGGTGAGGATATTTTCTTAATTTTAATCATCATGTCAAGGAGCCCGGAACGACGAGCAACAAGTGGAGGAGCCTCGAATGCCGCTGGTGGAGGAGTTAATCTTCAACCAAGGAGAAACGTTCCCAGAGGCGGAGTGCCCGATCTACAAGTTCAAGCAATCGTGCGAGAAATTTCTCGTTTGTTCCAACCTCAATTTGATTCCCTTTATGAATGAATGGAACAAATGGAGGAACGAAGCCAACGTGCGAACACCCCTCCTATTCCGAGAAGAGAGCGAGAACATCTATGGCAACATGCAAATGATCTATATGAAGCAAGTGACGTTGAAAGTGATCGAGCTTCGCGACAAAGTGCAAGGCGACAAGGCCAACGAGCACGGGGACCAAGAGATCGAGAGAGGACCGATGATGATTTAAAAACATTAAAATGGCGATTCCTGCTTTTCAAGGAAGGTCGGATCCCGAGGCCTATCTTGAATGGGAGAAGAAGGTGGAGTTAGTTTTCGAGTGCCACAATTACTCGGAAAGCAAGAAGGTAAAGTTAGCTGCTATAGAATTCTCCGAATACGCCATAATATGGTGGGATCAACTCACGATGAGCCGAAGACGCAATGGCGAACGTCCCGTGTCTACATGGGCAGAAATGAAAGCCATAATGAGAAAGCGATTCATTCCTGCTTACTATCACCGGGAGTTGTATCAAAAGCTCCAAAGCTTAACTCAAGGCCAACGAAGCGTGGAGGATTACTATAAGGAAATGGAAGTGGCCATGATCCGCGCCCCTTATTTGCGCCCCTTATTTGCTTTGTTGATGTTGGCATCATTTGTTTTGGCTATTCATTGCCTAGCCTTCTCATGTAGGGATTTCACCAACTCAACTTTTTGTTCTCCATCTAAATTAATAATGTGTTCAAGAGGGAGTGGCCCAAGATCAAGTACTATTAGTGGGTTAAAGCCATGAACAAGTTCAAATGGAGAATAACCAGTTGTAGAATGAATAGATCTATTATATGCAAATTCAACAAATGGTAGGCATTCTTCCCAATTTCTAATGTTCTTTCCCACAACAACTAGTAATAAAGTCCCTAAGACTCGATTAACTACTTCAGTTTGACCATCAGTTTGGGGGTGACATGTAGTAGAATAAAGTAATTTAGTACCAAGCTTACCCCACAATACCTTCCAAAAGTGGCTAAGGAATTTGACATCTCTATCAGAAACAATTGTTTTAGGGATGCCATGAAGTCTTACCACCTCTTTAAAGAATAAGTCTGCCACATGTGTAGCATCATCTGTTTTGTGACAAGAAATAAAATGTGCCATCTTTGAAAACCTGTCAACAACAACAAATATACTATCTCTTCCTTTCTTAGTTCGAGGCAAACCTAAAATAAAATCCATGGATAAATCTACCCAAGGTGAAGTAGGAATCAGTAGAGGAGTGTAAAGGCCATGAGGCATTACCTTAGATTTTGCTTGTTTGCATGTAATGCACTTGGAACATACCTTTTCCACATCCTTCTTCATATGTTGCCAATGGAAGTGTTCTTGCAAGATGTCTAGTGTTTTGGCCACTCCAAAATGTCTCATTAACCCCCCACTATGGGCTTCATGAATCAACAATTCTCTCATGGAACACTTTGGTATGCATAACCTGTTTAAACAAAAAAGAAAGCCATCCACAAGATAAAACTTTTCAAAAGCAGTATGTCACAATTCTTATAGATATGGCTGAAATCAGTGTCATCATCATATAATTCTTTAATGTGTTCAAACCCTAAGACTTTAGCATTCAATGTAGTCATTAAAGCATATCGTCGAGACAAAGCATCGGCAACTACATTATCTTTACCTGCTTTATATTGTATCACATAGGGAAATGTTTCAATGAATTCTACCCATCAGGCATGTCTTTTACTCAACTTACCTTGTCCCTTTAACCATTTAAGGGATTCATGATCTGTGTGTATGACAAACTCATTAGGCAACAAATAATGTTGCCATACTTGAAGTGCACGAATCAATGCCAAGAGTTCTTTGTCATAAGTCGAGTAGTTTAACTGTGCACCATTCAATTTCTCACTAAAATAAGCGATGGGTTGCTTATCCTGCATTAAAACGGCGCCGATTCCAATTCCTGAAGCATCACACTCAAGTTTAAAAGTTTTAGCAAAATCAGGTAATTTTAGCAAAGGAGCAGAACATAACTTAGCTTTTAGAGTTTGAAAGGCCTTTTCTTGGGTTTCACCCCATTTGAAACCCAATGATTTCTTTATAACCTCTATCAATGGGGCAGCAATAGTAGAGAAATCTTTCACAAATCGTCTATAAAAACTAGCTAAACCATGGAAAGATCTCACCTCAGTTACCGATTTAGGAGTCGGCCACTCCTCAATTGCCTTGACTTTGTCCTCGTCGACATGAATACCTTGAGCACTAACTATGAAACCTAAGAATATTAGTTTATCACAACTGATACGCCCCGGCCTCGTTGATGAATCCGAGTCGTTTTCGTTGCCCGATCGTCCAAACGATGAAGTTTTGTTCGTCTTGAATCAAAGAGTTATATTTGTCAAGGAAGATGTTTATGGTTCATTTAAGGTTAAAAAGGAATTGGTTGGTAAGGTATTTCGGCTAAGAAGAAGGAAAAACATAATTTAAAGGTAGGGAATTTTTCGGTTTAAGGTGAAATGGAAAGAAAGGCTTAAAAACAAGAATGAACCAAAACTAAGGAAAATGTTGACCCGAATCTTATATGTCTTTAAGGTGGATGAAACGGATGAAAAAGGACCTCGACCCACTATCTATCAAAGATAGGAACCTCGGTATCAAATGAACGCCACACTTTGGGTTGAAAGTGATAGTTCGAGTTTTGCAAAGAGCAAGGTTGACGCCACTAACTAGTAGATAAGCCAACGGGTCTTTGACGAAATTGAGAGAAGAAAATCTCACAAATCTTCAATATATTATCAAAATGGCAAAAAAAGTCCCTTTACAAGAAATTCAGCAACTATTTATAGCTTGAGTGACTAGTAGCCGAATAGACAAGTTCAAGACTTAATATCTAAGCAAACATTGAAATAAATTCAGCTTAAATCCATGTATATTGGCCAATGTAGATTCGGCTGAATGGTGACCAAAAATTAAAGCTTCCAAATTGATCAAATGAATTTCGGAGATTCATGTAGCAGCCAAGTTCACCTAATGAGTTCAATTGAGTCATTCATTAGGCAACTCTTGATGAAAAACGACCAGCATTAAAAGAGGACTTGAGCAGCCTTTTTGGGGTGTGAATGGAAGGTTTTGAAGAGTCCCCATGGTGTGAACATGGCTGAACCGAACAGCCATGGTGTGAATAGCCTTTATGCTCCCTTGAGAAGAGAATCGGCCAAGCTTGGAGGGATGAACAACTTGGACACTTTTGGCCGAATAGTTGCCTTGAAAAACACTAAAATTAATCAACTTTAATGCATTAAACCAGCTGCACATGCACCTTCACATTCATTGAATCTACATGCATGAATCTGCCCAATGTATCTTCAAATTCGGGTGCACCTACATAAGACAAATGAACTTAATTAAAAACATAATGTGAACATCCTAATTAACATTGTGACAACTTGAATATTAATAAACATGACACATAAATTCGGCTGGACAGATTTAATGCATGTATAAATTTAGACAAACTAAATAAAATCAAGACATCTTTAATTTAACTAGATCAAGACAAATTAATTAACTCAACTTATTAATGCCGAAAATAATAAGACACATTAAATGACTTAAAGGCACAATTAACACCTAGTTAAATTAGTTAATTAGCTTAAACTAAATTAACTAAAATTTATTCCAGCAAAATAAAAAATGCAAAACTAAAGGAAACTAAAATGAGTTTATTGAGCTAGTTCGAGCTCATTGAGGTTGTAAAGAGCGGAAACAAGCTAATTGAAGCTCCACAAAATAAAATTGAGCTACGTAGAGCTTGCAAACACGATGAGCCTCGCTTGTAGGCTGAAACAATAGCCAGTCCCGGGGGCGGGTCGTATCAACAACAGAATGTGCATTTATCAAGGTTGGCAAATAATTTTTCAGCTCGCAGAATATCCAAAACGGTTCGATGGAAAACATGATCATCTAAAGTCTTGGAATAAATTAAGATATCATCAAAGTAAACTACTACAAATTTACCCAAGTATAGCCTTAAAACATGATTCATCAATCTCATAAATGTACTAGGTGCATTAGTAAGGCCGAAAGGCATAACTAACCATTCATATAATCCAAATTTTGTTTTAAAGGTTGTTTTCCATTCATCCCCTTCCCTCATTCGAATTTGATGATAACCGCTTTTTAAATCAATTTTTGTAAATATTATTGAACCATGTAATTCATCAAGCATATCATCAAGTCTAGGAATTGGGATGTCGATACTTTACCGTTATCTTGTTGATTGGGCGACAATCAACACACATACGAAACGTACCATCTTTCTTTGGTACCAATAAGACAGGAACTGATACGACCCGCCCCGGGGAACGGCTATTGTTTCAGCCTACAAGCGAGGCTCGTCGTGTTTGCAAGCTAGACGTAGCTCAATCTTATTTTGTGGAGCTTCATTTAGCTCGTTTCTAGCTCCTTTCAAGCTCAATGAGCTCGAACTAGCTCAATTTCATTAAGACCTTATTATAGTAGCTGAAATAATTATTTGAGTCATTTAATTAGTTTATTACAGCTCAATTAATATTCATTATTTATTTGGTTTAAAATCTGGTTGGATTTAATTATGCATGATTAATTGTGTTTTCTTATATGTTATTAAGTCAAATTAAATTCCTACAGCTCATAAATAAGTCTTAATACATGTTTTAATGTGTCTTGTCCAAACTGAATTAATTAGACTTAGTTTAATTAATTGAGTTTTATTTTAATTATTTGGATTAATGTTGTCTAAATTTCGTTTTTAATATGATTCAGCTGAATAATGATCAACTAAATTCATTTGTTCATGTTGTGTAGGTTGGCCGAATGTGGGTGGAAGCATTTAAGCTAGGTGCATGCATCATAGGTTCAATGAATGTGGCGTTACATGCATGAGGAGTGTTCAGCTAATTTTAAATGATTCAAGAACCAGCATAATGCCGTTCACACATGACGTTCACACTCTTGGCTTTTCGGTTTTGGAATGTTCACACACAAAGACTCTTTGAAACCAAGTGTTCACACTTCATTTGGCCATTCAAATCCCTCTTAATGGCTGGTCACTTTTCAGCAAAAGCTACAAATTAAATGAGCTTATTTATGCACATTGACCGAATCTAGCTCATCCATGCACCATTCAAGTTGTCCAAGGTTCAATGTGAATTCTAGAAGCTTTCCAAGTTCAGCCGAACCTAGCCAAGCCATTGAAGAATTCATTAGCTTAATTTTTAAGAAAATGTATGTGACTATTCGGCTAACTTAGTTGCTGATTATAAATAGCTGAAATTTCATTTTTTAAGGGACTTTTGACATTTTTAAGTAACGAATTGCTGCCAAATTTGTGAGGCATTTTCTCTCAAATTTCGTTCGGAACCCGTAAGACTTATCTAGCTTCTAGTGGCGTCTTTCCGAGTCTTTCTTTCGAACTTATCACTCCCTAAACCCGAGTGTGGCGTTCACCTTTGATACCTTTGGTTCATCTTTACTAAGTATCGGGTCAAGGTCCTTATCAACCATTTCCAACTCAATTTGGTCCTATAAGTTTCGGGTCGACACTTTTCTTTAGTGTTGGTTCACTCTTGACCTTTTTGAACCATTACCATTTCGTACCAAATCCCTTACCATTTCGTACCAATTCCCAAATACCAAAACGTACCAAAACCAAATACCATTTCTTAATTAATCCTAAACCAAACTCGACCATTCTAGTCATACCATTTCGACTTAAACCAAATCCATATCCAACTTTGCACGGACTTACTTTACTTCTTTGAACTCAAATATATATTCTATCTTCTTCTTGTCTAATATACTTCTTCGTTTACGATCGGGAACTAAACGACTCGGGTTCAACTACTAAACTGAGGTCATATCATTTGGTATCAGAGCTGGTAAAAACGAGAAGTACGAGCACTCGAAGTCAATTTGAAATAGGTACGTAAAAAAAGGAGTTCAAAAAAAAATTGAAAAAAAAATTGAAAAAAAAAATTGCATACGGTCTAGGTGCGGACGAAAAGAACGTGAAAGATCCGTAAAAAAAAAAAAGAGTCTGGAGACACTTCAATAAAAATTTTTCCAAAATCACATTCTACACTCTTTTATATCCTTCTAAGTGAAATTTCACGCTATTAAAATATTTTTTTTGTGTGTTTCGAGTTTGTAAGTTCGATACCTCTTTCTACTCATCTTCTTTTCTTCTACGCTACACTTATCCTAAAAGCCTTTCTTATCTCTTTTAGCCTACCCATAACCTAACATCGATCCTTTGTTGAACCTTTTGAAGCCGACCCACTGAACTAAGACTAAGTCACTACGAGTCGCTTACGAAATCACGAGAGGAAAGTGAGTGGTAAAAGGCACGAGAGTTACATCAAGTTAAAAGCCGAAATTGAGTGAAACACGAGTGGAGTGTTTATTCTTTCTGTGAGAGATTTTGTGAGGTTTTTGCTGTGAGGTTTTATTTACATGTCTCAAAGTCCTGAACGAAATATGGCGGAAGGAGGTGGAAGGCAACCAATCCGAAACATTGTGCCTGGAGGAGGTGGAGTGCCGGATTTGGCTCAACAAGCCTTGTTACGAGAAATCCAACGCATGATCCGAGGTGAGTTAGATCTATTAACGAACGGTTGGATCGAGTTGAATTGGGAAATCAACGAGAGCGTACACCCCAAGGGCCGCAAAGAGGGCGAGACCAATTGGAAATCAATCAAGACGACCTATATGATCCGAATAAAGCCGAAAGTGATCAAGGATCAAACATAAGTGAAGGACGAAGAGGTCAAAGGAACCGAGGTAATCGGAATCAAAGACGTATGGATGACGACTTAAGGAACATTAAACTATCCATTCCATCCTTTCAAGGAAAGTCTGATCCGGAAGCTTACTTGGAGTGGGAAAAGAAGATTAAATTGGTCTTCGATTGTCACAACTATTCCTAGATCAAAAAGGTGAAGTTGGCGGCCATAGAATTCTCCGATTATGCTATGATATGGTGGGATCAACTCACTACGAGCCGAAGAAGGAATGGGGAACGACCAATATCCACTTGGGCCGAGATGAAGGCCGTGATGCGACGTCGTTTCATTCCCTCCTACTATCATCGGGAACTCTATCAAAAGCTTCAAAATCTCACTCAAGGTTCAAAGAGTGTTGAGGATTATTTCAAAGAGATGGAGATCACAATGATTCGAGCGGATGTGGAGGAAGATCGAGAGGCAACTATGGTTCGTTTCTTAGCCGGACTTAACCGTGAAATTGCCAACATAGTTGAGTTGCAACACTACGTAGAGATCATCGATATGGTTCACATAGCGATCAAGGTTGAAAAGCAACTCAAGATGAAAGGAGCCGTACGTGGTTATTCCTCTTCAAATGCATCTAAGTGGAACCAAGGGGCAAGTAAGAATGTTTCAACGAATCAATCAAAAGAAAATGTGGTGCCCATGAAGTCCAACAAGTCTATGGCTGAATCTAGCAAAGGTAAGGCCATTGAAAATACTCAATCCCGAACACGTGATATTAAGTGTTTTAAGTGTCAAGAGAGAGGGCACATAGCGAGCCAATGCCCAAATCGCAACACAATGGTGATACTCCCTAATGGTGAAATAGAATCGGAGGAGGAAATAGACAAGAATGAAGAAGAGATTAACAATCCTTCCGATAACGAAGATGAGATAGAGTTTGCCGTTGAAGGCGAAATGCTCATTGTTAAAAGAAGTCTTAGTGCACAAAGCTCTATAGGTGAACCGCAACGCAAGAATTTGTTTCATACCCGATGTTATGTTCATGGAAAGGTTTGTAGCGTTGTGATCGATGGCGGGAGTTGCACAAATGTTGCAAGCACACTTATGATCAAGAAGTTGTCTTTGCCGACCCTTAAGCACCCGAGTCCCTATAAGATGCAATGGCTCAATGAAGGAGTCGAACTTAAGGTAACCAAACAAGCCTTGATTCCCTTTTCAATTGGAAAGTACCAAGACGAGATTTTGTGCGATGTTGTGCCCATGCATGCGGGCCATTTCCTGCTTGGGAGGCCGTTGCAATTTGATCGGCGAGTCAAGCACGATGGGTTTTCTAACCATTATTCGTTCAAGCACAAAGGCAAAAATATCACTTTGGCCCCATTGTCTCCACCACAAGTGATGGAAGATCAACAACGAATAAAGCAATCTTTGGAGAATATGAAAGAACTGAAAAAGAAATCGAGAGAGAGTGAAAAAGAAAAGAAAAATGATTCAAAAGAAAAGAAAGAAAAGAGATTGAGAGAAAAGAATCGAGATTGTGAGAAAAACAAGAGCAATGAAAAAGAGAGTGAAGGATCAATGGATGATAAAAAGAAAAGTGTTTTATTTACCCGATATTTTCATGACTTTTCTTTTCAGGTTAATTCCACCAAGCAGCTTCGATTATGTTATATTCCTAAGGAGAGAAGGTTCATATTGCAAGAAAACAGTAAAACCGATCCTCAAATCAATAATCTCAAGGATAGACATGTGACAGCCCAAAATTGACCCTAGTCGGGAAGTGGTTTCAGGACCGCTAAACCGAGTCACCGAAAGGTTTGAATGCGATGTTTATTATCTAGAATATGTAATCATGAATGTGTGAAAATTTCAAGCTTCGATTTAGTCGATTGCATGTGAATTTAGTCAATAGGACTTATATGAGAAAATTTTAAAATGTGATAGGTCAATGCATGAGGACCTATTAGTGCATGTGGAAGAAAAAGGGGACTTGCATGTCAAATTCCCCCTCCCTAATATGTAGTGGCCGGCCATGCTATGGGTGGAAACATGTTGGGAACATGTTGGCCTAGTGAGGTATGTAGGATAAAAATATAATAAGAAGTATGGGGAAATAAAGAAATGGAAAAAGGAAAGGATGGGTGGTAATTGTTTCTTTCCTCCCCTTTTGCCGTGAAAGTAAGAAGGAAAAAAAAAAAAAAAAGTGTCCATCTTTCTTCATTTCCCCTTGGCCGAATGTTCTAAAGAAGAAAGAAAAAAATTTGTTCATCTTTTATCATCCTTGGCCGAAAATGCTAAGAAGAAGGGGGAAGGGGAAGTAAGACATTCGGCCACTCCTTCTAGTCTTGAATAAGGTATGTAATGCATGGTAGCTTTTGGAAATTGTTGAATGTATTAAGCTAGTTACTAAGTCCCTTACTTAGCCCATGTTCAAATCTTGAATATTGTTGGTAACATGAGCAATCGGTCATTTTAAGTCACTATTAAGGTAAGGAAGTATGTACTAGCTTTTGAAATTTTAGTTGATATTGAGTGAGCTATCAAGTGATTTTTGTAAACCATGTTGAAATTTCGATTTTGGGGGTGAGTATGGTTTTTGGCTATAAAAGATTAATATGTTTTGTGTTGAAGTTTTTGGTGATTTTGAGTAGTTAGGGCTAAATTACAAAAACAAATTTTTGAAGGACTCAAAGGTGAAATAAATGAGATGTATGGACTTATATGGGCACTAGGAAGATTCGGCCCTTAAGGAGTGTGACCAAACTTTGTGTATTTTGTGTTTTGTGGAATAAAGACTAAATTGTGAAAGTGCGAAATATTAGGGGTAAAAATGTAATTTACCCATTTATGCGTTATTAGACTAAATTGAATGAAAATATGTTAAATTAAGGCTTGGCAAGCTAGCTATTAAGGTGAAATGCTAATGTTAGTATTTGATTCGGTAATAATCTGTTTGGGGACAGCAGCAGTAAGGTGATTTTGGAAAATCGCCATAATTTGTAGGAGTTGAATTAGAAGCTGAGTGAATTATGCCATTAAAGCTTGAAGAGTCTATTTTCTTACAAAAGAAACTATGAAAACAAAAGAGTTACCCATCTTGAGATATTTGAAGTATTGTGGGGCTGAGTCAAAATGACTACTAGATTCCCTGTTCTGTTTTTAGAAAATCATTATAAATTGTACAAAAATGATTATAAGATAAAATTTATATGCTTAGACTCCTTAATGAGTCTAGTTTCAAATGAGATCAAATACAACACATTTTGAATTCTGTAAAATGAGAAATTTGATTCGTAGTGAAGAGTGGTCAGAATAGTCAAACAGTGAAACAGGGGAAACTTTAAGAAAAATCTGGTATTGATTGGCCGAGCCAAAAATTCTGAAAATTTTATGGATGGAAGATATACGAGTCTATATTCAGGGAAAATTAACGGCTAGTGATTTGGAGTTTTGTAGCTCCAGTTATAAACAATTTAGCGACTACTGCTCAGGAAAACAGCTAGTAGTGAATATGTGATTTTGTTGTAAACATTAATGAAAATTTGCCAATGAGTTATTTATTGACTATTATAAAGCTTGCTATAATCTATGTGTGTGAAAGTCAAATCAATATATATATTATTCTGAAAGTAATACTTGAATAGTCGATTAATGACTATTTTAAATTATTGATTTGGCTCAAGGAGTTAAAGGAGGTGAATCGAGCAAAGGCAAAGAAAAGGTTATCGAGTAGCCGAGTTGGAACCGTCTTACCCAACACGAGGTAAGTCATTAAGCATGTAGTTGGTATTATTTCAATGGTCATAATGTTGTGTATTGATGCTGAATGGAATGAATAAATGTACATATATATATGCATGTACGTATGTGATGATGAAATTGTTGAATGAAATAAATGAGGTGAGATGTAATGAGTTGTTGATCTCGGCACTAAATGTGCGGGATAACCATTTATGACCATGAGATTGGTGCTAAGTGCGCGGGATTAAATTGTACAGCACTAAGTGTGCGATTCTACTTTGTTGCACTAAGTGTGCGAAATGAATATGATGCACTAAGTGTGCGAATTGACCATGCGGCACTAAGTGTGCGGGTTTGACTATGTAGCACTAAGTGTGCGATTTGATTACGTGGCACTAAATGTGCGAGTTGATTATATAGCACTGAGTGTGCGGGCTCAATATACATTCGTGAATCATTATGGACACTATGTGTGCGACACTATTGAGCTGATCGCGGACAGCGGATCGGGTAAGTGTCTTGAGTACATGGCTATTATGTGCTATGCTTATACTTGGTGTTGAGCTCGGTAAGTTTGAACCTATGTGACAAATATACTTGAAGTCACGTACATAAAATTTATCGTAGGATGGGTGAAAGGCCGTTTAGTCGTTTGATTGTAACGAAAATAAATTGAATTATGAAAATGTTCAATGTCCTATTGATGAGTATATGGAATGTGAATGCATGAATTGATATGAAATTGAATTGATAGGTTGGAGGAACTATGGTATGGTTCGGAATGGATGGAGTAATTAGCCTCGTTCCATTTTGTTTTCTCTTGTGATAATGTTATTGATGGATGGTAGTGCATAGCTTATGACTTACTGAGTTATAAACTCACTCGGTGTTTCCTTGTCACCCATTATAGGTTGCTTGGACTCATCTATTTTTGCGTGGTCGGGCCGTCATCGAAGTCATCACACCGGATAGCAAGTTTTGGTACTTTCTTCTTAGTTGGCTTAGAAGAACATTTTGGCATGTATAAGCTAGTACGTTGTGTTTGAATTATGGCATGTAAACTTTAAGCCATGCGAAAATGGCACGAATGTTCGATTGAGTTGGATCAAGGGTAGGCATGAAATGGACCTAGTTACTTTCGTAACAGATGCTGGCAGCATCAGTGTCATGAGATTGAAAAATCACTAAAAATAGTAGGAGTGGAATTAATTGATGAATAAATTATGTAATCGAAGCTCGATGAGTCTGTTTTCATGAGGAAGTAACGAAAAGATCATATGAGCAGTATATTAAGAGATAATCAGATTTTTGTGGGACAGGGCCAGAACGGTTTCTGGATTCCCTGCTCTGACTTTGGAAATTCATTATAAATTAACCAGAGATAATTAGGGGTCGTACCATATATGTACAGATTCCCCTCTGAGTCTAGTTTTCGTAGAAACAAACGGCATCAGTATTGAAGCCCCGTGCAGGGAGATATCCAAGTCGTAATGGGCAAAGGTCAGTGTAGTCGACCCCTGCAATATGGGAGATTTTGACTAATAAACTGTACTAATTGGCCCGACCAAAAATTCTAGAAAAAAATACATAGATGGGCACATGAGTCTAGTTTCTGGGAAAAATCACGAAACTGATTTTTGAGTTACGAAACTCAAGATATGATTTTTAAAACGACTAGTACACAGATTGGGCAGTGTCTGGAAAATAAATTTTATAAGGGGTTAAAGTCAGTTAACACCTCGTGTTCGACTCCGGTGTCGGTTTCGGGTTCGGGGTGTTACATTTTATTGGTATCAGAGCTATGGTTTAGTCGGTTCTAGGACTACCATAGCGCGCATGAGTCTAGCTATACATGCCGAATGTTAATGTTTAAATGTGTGATGACTTCCGACGGTTGAAATGTTTTTGTTTTGATTAGTAAATGGATCCCGGTGTAGAAAGAACCCTAGCGGATGACGTTGAGAGCGTAGCGGCTGCTCCTGCACAAGGGACGCCGCCTGTTGAACCTCAGTCATCTGCGAATAATCAAGGTGAGGGGGCTAAACAAGCCTTCTTTACCATGATGAATGAGTGGGTCGCGCAATATGCCCGAACCAACCCGGCTGTCCAACAATTCCCGAATTTGAATAATCCACCCCAAGAGCCTGTAATGCCATCAGTCGCTGATCCTGTGAGGCTGAGTAAGCCACCTGTAGACTTGATTAGGAAGCGTGGGGCCGAGGAGTTCAAGGCCATAGTAACTGATGATGCCGAAAGGGCCGAGTTCTGGCTAGATAATACCATTCGGGTGTTCGATGAATTGTCATGCACACCCGACAAATGTCTAAAATGTGCTGTATCTTTGTTGCGAGACTCAGCCTACTATTGGTGGAGGACCTTGATTTCCATAGTCCCGAACGAGCGAGTAACTTGGGACTTCTTTCAAATGGAATTCCGGAAGAAATTTATTAGCCAACGGTTCATTGATCAGAAGCGTAAGGAGTTCTTGGAACTCAAGCAAGGCCGTATGACTGTATCTGAATACGAACATGAATTCGTAAGACTAAGTAGGTATGCCCGGGAGTGTGTAGCTGACGAGGTTGCTATGTGCAAAAGATTCGAGGAAGGATTGAATGAAGATTTAAAGCTACTAATGGGTATTTTGGAAATAAAAGAATTCGTAACACTAGTCGAACGAGCCTGTAAGGCGGAAGAACTTGGAAAGGAGAAGAGGAAGGCTGAATTGAAGCTAGAGATTATCGTAAGAGATCGACGGGTAAAGCTCCGTTCTCAGCTGTAAAGAAGTTCAGGGAGGACATTAAGAAGTCGAGGGCGACTGCGGGAATTTCCATCAGGGCAAGACCATCGATGGGCTCCCGAGCTACTTCGGTAGCTAGTGTGGGCAATAATCGTCACGAGAAACCTGAATGTCCCCAATGTGGAAGACGACACCTAGGTGAATGTTGGGGCAACTCTACTAGCAGGGTCTGTTACGGATGCGGTTCGAAGGACCACTTCATTAGAGATTGCACGGAGCTGGATGAGAAGAATAAGATTCAAGGTGCAAGACCTAGTGGAGTGACATCTAGAGGTAAACCACCGAGAATTTTAGGAGGCAGGGGTGGTAGTCAGAGGGGGGCCTCTGATACGGCCGATCGAGCCGAGAACCGTACTCCTACTAGAGCATATGCCATTCGCGCACGAGAGGAGGCATCCTCCCCGACGTCATCACTGGTACCTTCACTCTCTTTGATACTAATGTGATTGCATTGATTGACCCTGGTTCTACTCATTCATATGTATGCGAAACCTTAGCAACCAGTAAGACTCTACCTGTTGAGTCTACTGAGCTCGTAATTCGAGTATCAAACCCTTTGGGTCAATGCGTACGTGTTGATAAAGTGTGTAAGAGATGCCCTCTAATAATCCGAGAATCCTGTTTTCCGGCCGATTTGATGCTTTTGCCGTTCGACGAGTTTGATGTTATTCTTGGTTTGGATTGGTTAACCGCGCATGATGCGGTTGTGAATTGCAAAAGCAAGACTATCGATTTGAGGTGCGCAAATAACGAAATAATCCGAGTTGAGTCTGCGGACTTAAGGGGGTTGCCAGCTGTAATATCAGCAATGTTGGCCCAGAAATATGTAAGGAAAGGGTGCGAAGTATACCTCGCGTATGTACTTGATGACAAGGAGTTAGAAAAGAAACCCGAATCGGTGCCGGTGGTCTGTGAATACCCGGATGTTTCTCCTGAAGAGTTACCGGGTTTGCCACCTGTTCGGGAGGTAGAGTTTGGTATTGAGCTTGTACCTGGAACTACGCTTATTTCGATCGCTCCGTATCGTATGGCACTAACCGAGTTAAAAGAGTTGAAAGCTTAGTTGCAAGAATTGACGGATAGAGGTTTCGCTCGACCGAGTTTCTCACCTTGGGGTGCACCAGTATTGTTCGTGAAAAGAAGGACGGAACCATGAGGTTGTGTATTGACTATCGTCAACTGAATAAAGTGACGATAAAGAATAAATATTCATTGCCGCGCATCGATGATTTGTTCGACCAACTGAAGGGAGCCACAGTGTTCTCAAAAATAGATTTGAGATCGGGCTATTATCAGTTGCGAATTCGAGAATCGGACATACCAAAAACTGCCTTCAGAACGAGATATGGTCACTATGAATTCTTAGTGATGCCGTTTGGACTCACTAATGCCCCTGCGGTATTTATGGATTTGATGAATCGGATCTTCAGACCATATTTGGATCGGTTCGTAGTTGTGTTCATTGATGACATTTTGGTCTATTCAAGAGATGAGACCGAACATGCTGAGCATCTGAGGCTAGTGCTGCAAATTTGCGGGAGAAGCAGTTATATGCTAAGTTCAGTAAGTGTGAGTTCTGGTTAAGAGAGGTTAGCTTCTTGGGTCATGTGGTATCCGCGTCGGGTAATCGAGTTGACCCGAACAAAATTTCAGCCATACTTGACTGGAAATCTCCGAGAAATATTACTGAGGTTCGGAGCTTTTTGGTGCTCGCCGGTTATTACCGACGATTTGTCAAAGGTTTCTCGATGATAGCCACACCAATGACGAAGCTACTTCAAAAGGACGTTAAGTTCGAATGGACGGAGAAGTGTCAGAAAAGTTTTGATCAACTGAAAACTCACTTGACTGAAGCTCCAATTTTAGTGCAACCCGAATCGGGTAAAGAGTTTGTCATTTATAGTGACACATCCCTACTTGGGTTGGGTTGCGTATTGATGCAAGACGGTCGAGTTGTGGCCTATGCGTCGAGACAATTGAAGCCACACGAGAGAAATTATCCGACCCATGATCTCGAACTAGCCGCCATTGTGTTTGCATTGAAAATATGGCGACATTATTTGTTTGGTGAGAAGTGCCATGTATTTCGGATCACAAAAGTCTCAATATTTGATGACTCAACGAGACTGAATCTGCGACAAAGACATTGGCTGAGTTGTTGAAAGATTACGAGCTTGCATTGGTTACCACCCGGAAAGGCTAATGTGGTTGCGGACGCCTTAAGCCGGAAATCACTGTTTGCTTTGCGAGCGATGAATGTACACTTGTCTGTTCTACCTGACAATGTGTTAGTAGCTGAATTAAAAGCCAAACCATTATTGACTCATCAAATTCGTGAAGCTCAGAAAGTCGATGGTGAATTGGTTGCAAAACGAGCTGAGTGTGTTCCGAACAAGGAATCGGAGTTTCAGATTGATGATGATGGTTGTTAGAGGTTTAGAAGTCGTTTGTGCGTTCCAAGGAATTCGGAACTCATTCCGATGATCCTGAACGAAGCCCATTGTAGCCGAATGTCAATTCACCCGGGGAGCACGAAAATGTACAACGACTTGAAACGTCGGTTTTGGTGGCATGGTATGAAGCGAGACATCTCCGACTTTGTTTCGAGATGTTTAATATGTCAACAGGTGAAAGCGGAACATCAAGTGCCTTCAGGATTACTTCAGCCGATCATGATACCCGAGTGGAAATGGGACCGAGTCACAATGGACTTTGTGTCCGGACTGCCATTGTCCGCAAGTAAGAAGGATGCGATTTGGGTTGTTGTTGATAGGCTGACTAAGTCGGCTCACTTTATCCCCGTGCGTACGGATCTTTCATTGGATAAACTAGCCGAATTGTATGTCTCTCAGATTGTGAGATTACATGGAGTACCTATTTCTATCGTGTCGGATAGAGATCCGAGGTTCACCTCACGATTTTGGGAAGAAATTGCAAGAAGCTTTGGGTACCAAGCTGCATTTTAGCACCGCTTTTCACCCCCAAACCGATGGTCAATCCGAGCGGATAATTCAGATGCTTGAGGATATGTTGAGATGTTGCATCCTCGAGTTTAGTAGTTCATGGAACGGTATTTACCTTTGATTGAATTCGCTTACAACAATAGTTTTCAATCAAGTATTAAGATGGCACCTTACGAGGCTTTGTACGGGCGTAAATGCCGCACACCATTGTTTGGACTGAGCTTGGTGAAAGTAAAATTTCGGAGTTGATTTGATTAAAGATGCCGAACAGAAAGTAAAGGTGTTATGGCTCGAACACGGGATCGAGGAAGCTACTTGGGAAACCGAGAGCTCGATGAAAGAACGATATCCAAACCTATTTACCGGTAAGATTTTCGGGGACGAAAATTTCTTAAGTGGGGAGAGTTGTGACAGCCCAAAATTGACCCTAGTCGGGAAGTGGTTTCAGGACCGCTAAACCGAGTCACCGAAAGGTTTGAATGCGATGTTTATTATCTAGAATATGTAATCATGAATGTGTGAAAATTTCAAGCTTCGATTTAGTCGATTGCATGTGAATTTAGTCAATAGGACTTATATGAGAAAATTTTAAAATGTGATAGGTCAATGCATGAGGACCTATTAGTGCATGTGGAAGAAAAAGGGGACTTGCATGTCAAATTCCCCCTCCCTAATATGTAGTGGCCGGCCATGCTATGGGTGGAAACATGTTGGGAACATGTTGGCTAGTGAGGTATGTAGGATAAAAATATAATAAGAAGTATGGGGAAATAAAGAAATGGAAAAGGAAAGGATGGGTGGTAATGTTTCTTTCCTCCCCTTTTGCCGTGAAAGTAAGAAGGAAAAAAAAAAAAAAAAAAGTGTCCATCTTTCTTCATTTCCCTTGGCCGAATGTTCTAAAGAAGAAAGAAAAAATTTGTTCATCTTTTATCATCCTTGGCCGAAAATGCTAAGAAGAAGGGGGAAGGGGAAGTAAGACATTCGGCCACTCCTTCTAGTCTTGAATAAGGTATGTAATGCATGGTAGCTTTTGGAAATTGTTGAATGTATTAAGCTAGTTACTAAGTCCCTTACTTAGCCCATGTTCAAATCTTGAATATTGTTGGTAACATGAGCAATCGGTCATTTTAAGTCACTATTAAGGTAAGGAAGTATGTACTAGCTTTTGAAATTTTAGTTGATATTGAGTGAGCTATCAAGTGATTTTTGTAAACCATGTTGAAATTTCGATTTGGGGGTGAGTATGGTTTTTGGCTATAAAGATTAATATGTTTTGTGTTGAAGTTTTGGTGATTTTGAGTAGTTAGGGCTAAATTACAAAAACAAATTTTTGAAGGACTCAAAGGTGAAATAAATGAGATGTATGGACTTATATGGGCACTAGGAAGATTCGGCCCTTAAGGAGTGTGACCAAACTTTGTGTATTTGTGTTTTGTGGAATAAAGACTAAATTGTGAAAGTGCGAAATATTAGGGGTAAAAATGTAATTTACCCATTTATGCGTTATTAGACTAAATTGAATGAAAATATGTTAAATTAAGGCTTGGCAAGCTAGCTATTAAGGTGAAATGCTAATGTTAGTATTTGATTCGGTAATAATCTGTTTGGGGACAGCAGCAGTAAGGTGATTTTGGAAAATCGCCATAATTTGTAGGAGTTGAATTAGAAGCTGAGTGAATTATGCCATTAAAGCTTGAAGAGTCTATTTTCTTACAAAAGAAACTATGAAAACAAAAGAGTTACCCATCTTGAGATATTTGAAGTATTGTGGGGCTGAGTCAAAATGACTACTAGATTCCTGTTCTGTTTTTAGAAAATCATTATAAATTGTACAAAAATGATTATAAGATAAAATTTATATGCTTAGACTCCTTAATGAGTCTAGTTTCAAATGAGATCAAATACAACACATTTGAATTCTGTAAAATGAGAAATTGATTCGTAGTGAAGAGTGGTCAGAATAGTCAAACAGTGAAACAGGGGAAACTTTAAGAAAAATCTGGTATTGATTGCCGAGCCAAAAATTCTGAAAATTTTATGGATGGAAGATATACGAGTCTATATTCAGGGAAAATTAACGGCTAGTGATTTGGAGTTTTGTAGCTCCAGTTATAAACAATTTAGCGACTACTGCTCAGGAAACAGCTAGTAGTGAATATGTGATTTTGTTGTAAACATTAATGAAAATTTGCCAATGAGTTATTATTGACTATATAAAGCTTGCTATAATCTATGTGTGTGAAAGTCAAATCAATATATATATTATTCTGAAAGTAATACTTGAATAGTCGATTAATGACTATTTTAAATTATTGATTTGGCTCAAGGAGTTAAAGGAGGTGAATCGAGCAAAGGCAAAGAAAAGGTTATCGAGTAGCCGAGTTGGAACCGTCTTACCCAACACGAGGTAAGTCATTAAGCATGTAGTTGGTATTATTTCAATGGTCATAATGTTGTGTATTGATGCTGAATGGAATGAATAAATGTACATATATATATGCATGTACGTATGTGATGATGAAATTGTTGAATGAAATAAATGAGGTGAATTAATGATTGTTGATCTCGCACTAAATGTGCGGGATAACCATTTATGACCATGAGATTGGTGCTAAGTGCGCGGGATTAAATTGTACAGCACTAAGTGTGCGATTCTACTTTGTTGCACTAAGTGTGCGAAATGAATATGATGCACTAAGTGTGCGAATTGACCATGCGGCACTAAGTGTGCGGGTTTGACTATGTAGCACTAAGTGTGCGATTTGATTACGTGGCACTAAATGTCGAGTTGATTATATAGCACTGAGTGTGCGGGCTCAATATACATTCGTGAATCATTATGGACACTATGTGTGCGACACTATTGAGCTGATCGCGGACAGCGGATCGGGTAAGTGTCTTGAGTACATGCTATTATGTGCTATGCTTATACTTGGTGTTGAGCTCGGTAAGTTTGAACCTATGTGACAAATATACTTGAAGTCACGTACATAAAATTTATCGTAGGATGGGTGAAAGGCCGTTTAGTCGTTGATTGTAACGAAAATAAATTGAATTATGAAAATGTTTCAATGTCCTATGATGAGTATATGGAATGTGAATGCATGAATTGATATGAAATTGAATTGATAGGTTGGAGGAACTATGGTATGGTTCGGAATGGATGGAGTAATTAGCCTCGTTCCATTTTGTTTTCTCTTGTGATAATGTATTGATGGATGGTAGTGCATAGCTTATGACTACTGATTATAAACTCACTCGTGTTTCCTTGTCACCCATTATAGGTTGCTTGGACTCATATTTTGCGTGGTCGGCCGTCATCGAAGTCATACACGATAGCAAGTTTTGTACTTTCTTCTAGTTGGTTAGAAGACATTTTGGCATGTATAAGCTAGTACGTTGTGTTTGAATTATGGCATGTAAACTTTAAGCCATGCGAAAATGCCACGAATGTTCGATTGAGTGGATCAAGGGTAGGCATGAATGGACCTAGTTACTTTCGTAACAGATGCTGCAGCATCAGTGTCATGAGATTGGAAAAATCACTAAAAATATAGGAGTGGAATAATTGAGAATAAATTATGTAATCGAAGCTCGAGATCTTTTCATGAGGAAATAACGAAAAATATATGAGCATTATTAAAGAAATCAGAATTTTTGTGGGACAGGGCAGAAGGTTTGATTCCTGCTCTGACCTTACAAATAGGTAC